>NW_026721477.1:0-8576 GCF_029784015.1 Lycium ferocissimum
CCCAATTCTTAACTAATTTATCATTTATCCCTCCTGATTCAAGTTCTTGGGGTTACCAACACTGTCAATTTTGAAATTTAAGATATGGCCTGCCCTCCGACCCATTCGGGTTTTGTTATAAACCTTTCCAAGGAGAATGAAAAGAATTTCACATGGTTATCCCCGCACAAGATCATTAACCAAGATGGGCAATCATTAATTCCACCAATTCTATTCTAATCAGCACTTACCACCAAAATTCAAACTCAATGTTGTGAAATGAGAATGGAGTGTCAATCATACCTGTTATTGGTGAACTTCAGATCACAGGAAGCAAAGATTGTGATAGCACAACTTCAAACACAAACCAATTTAAACCTAGGGCAGAGCAAATTCGAATTTGGGGGAAGTGGATAGGTTTTGTAGGTGTGGGTGGTGCTTTTATGGGGGTTAGAAGGTGGGAGATGAAGAAATGATGGTGGGAGATCGTGGGATTTAATGAGGGAAATGATGGGTGTGAACGTGGAGGGGATTTTGAAAGAGGGAGTGTTTTCTGCCCGTCCGTTACTGCTGCCCTCTTTTTATTTACAGCGTTTCGTTTTTTTATTTTTTTTTTTTTTGTCCTAAATACGGTCCGTAAAGTGATTTAAGGCCCGTATTTAGAGATGTCGATTAGGGCAGTAAAGATAATCGTAATGTCTCATGAAAATTTACGATCAGGTTTACGGACCATATTTCAAAATACGGTCCGTCCTCCATGGGCGTAAACTCGCCATGTTGCATTAAAGGCTTGTCGTTTTGTGACATTGTTAAATACGCCCCAATTTACGAGCCGTATTGTGAAATACGGTCCGTAAACTTGTGCGTATTTTGCAATGTTGCAAAACAATTTCTTACTACTGACCTTACATGCTATTCAGCAATATTCTCAGCAATATATTCCTGCACCAAAACAACCATTACCCTATATCTGATAAAAAACAACCCAAACAAAAGTAAACATTACACATGGGTTGCCTCCCAAGAAGCGCTTGATTTAACGTCGCAGCACAACGGTGGTGACCATTCATTCCTTATCAGTGTGCACGCATCGTTGTTCGTTACGAGGTGCTTCAACCTGTATCGATCAACAATCTTATCCTCCGAAACCATTCCGTGGTAGTGCTTCAATCTCTGCCCATTCACCTTAAATGTCCGAGTACCATCTCCGGACTTTAACTCAATCGCTCCATGGGGTGAAGCACCTACCACCTCAAACGGACCAGACCACCTCGATTTAAGCTTACCAGGCAGCAACTTTAATCGGGAGTTAAACAGCAACACAAGATCACTCTTGTAAAACTCTCGCCTCTATGGCTGGACAGAGGCGAGCACGTTCAGCTTCTCCAGAACGTCACCCCGATAGAGCACAGACAGCCAGGGGAGGTGAGCAAACAGTCGAGACTCACCCCGATGCCATGTCTGATCAGGCATTATAGGATTTCATGGCCCGTGTGCTTCTTCATCTTGACGGCCATCATGCCGTAGGTGGTGCCACTTCTCCAGGTGGTTCTAAGACTCGAGTAGGGGTACAGACTCGGCGAGGGCGACTATTGGGATGTATCCTCCACGCCTATAGCCCCCCGCATTTAGGAAATATTCCAATCCTAGAGTGACTGAAGGCAAGCAAAACAATGATAGATGCGAAGGCTTGCTTAATAACTTACAATATAAAAGGGATGAATAAATTAGAAATTTTGTTCACTCTTATGATAGAAAAGGGATGGTTGATAGAGAGAAAGTTGAAAAAAAGGGGAGGAAGGATGAAATCAAGGAATCACTCGGGATGAATATGAGGCGGAATAAAGGCTTAAGAAAATCTAATTTACTACAGGGTGAAGAAAGAGCAAGGAAAATCAGGGAGAAGAAGAGAAAAAGAGAGAGCTCTTATCCATAAGAAAAGGCCTGAAAGATTGGAGCATTTTCAAATTGGTAAATACTCGGGTGACCATGAAATAGGTTAAAGAACCTCCTCCATCAAACAGAATGAGGACACTCAATTAGAACTAGTGGGTCAACCTAATCCGGTGAAGTGCTAAAATGATCAAATCCTCACTAGAACATTAATAATGAAGAATGTCAGAGGACTAGAACATGTCAGGGAAGATGTGTCTGAAAACGAATGACAAACTAACAAACGTAACATAAATTGCTAAAAAAATTAACAGCTAGTTCAGCCATACCCTAGTTATATATTCATTCCTTGATTATTACTTATGCAGCCAGGCCATAACACATGTCAACCAACTTAGCCAATAGATTGTTTATACCTAACTAGGGGAAATGAAAAAAGAGGGAAAGGAATACACCATAATAAGTCAAACATCTAACCAGAGAAAATGCCAAAATCAAAAATGTTACACCTCGGGCATTTTTATGTTGTCATGTGGTGATTAAACTAATGCAAGTTAAGGTGTACATGAAGTCCCTACAAGTAGGAAGGAGTCCTTAATAATTATAATTAAGATTCCAAAGATATTTGAGGCAAAGGAAGGAAGTTCGTCAAAGGAAAAGCGACGTATAAGTGGAATTTGGGGAAAGGTTTTGTAATTATCAATTTAACGATTATTTGGTAAGGTCTCGTGGATGAGTTATAAGGTTCCTTAAGTGGTTAATGAAGTGTTATACAAGTGCCAAGAAGGTTCCATAAGGTTTGGAGATGAAACGAAACGACGAGAAAAACTTCGAAAAAATGGAGTTATATGACCACTTATACGGTCCATATAACTTTATACGGTCCGTATAAGGGTTCGTATAACCTGTCCAGAGAAGGTTAATTTCTGGTAGTATTATATGGTCACTTATACAGACCGTATAAAGTTATACGGACCATATAAGTGTCCGTATAACATGATCATGCAGCTTTTATTTCGAAGTATAAATATAAGTTCCAAGTTCTAATTTCTCATTTTTCTCATTTCCTCCACCCCTCTCAAGAACTCTAGAATATTCCATACACTTCATTAACATAAACCCAAGATAAATCAAAGATTAAACACCAATAATCAAAGGAAATCAAGTGTATGGGTGCTTATTAGGGTTTCTAGAAGTCAAGAATCTCTTTGGAATTGAAGTTGGGTTTTCTCCAAGTGAAGTATCTTCATTCAAAGATTGTTCCTACACAATCAAAAGTGAGTTTTATGTTCATTTCACGCTATTAAAAATATTGAGTGTTTGAAAGACTTGGATTGAGGAGGAAAGTAAAATATAGAGCTCAAATGTGAAAATAATGGTATTCATAAATAGTAACTTGACTTGAATCATGGTTTTTGACATGTTATGAGTACAATCTTGTTATGAATGATATTAGGAATATTGAAGAAGCATTATATGTGAATGAATACGATGTTGTGTAGTAATTATAGTTATGGATACCTTTGAAGAGGGATTGTGAGAATTGAATAATGCTTGACTTGAAGATGTTTATTGATTATGATATTGTTGGTGCTATTGTTGATGTTTGGGAGTTGTTTAGTATATCGAGAAAGTTGTTGAAACAAAGGAAATGCTGCCCAATTTTCATTAGCTCTTAGTGGTTTTAGCTTAAGCTTAAGTGTGTTTTCGATTATCTAATCTTAGTAGGAATTCTGTTGAATGTAGAATCGTAAGCTTGGAAGGAGAACGTTTAGTTGTTAAAGAGACGTAAAGGTATGTAAGGATAGCTCCCTTTCTTTCAAAAAGGCATGATTCTTATAGTGTTGTTTTCTCAATATTTCTATGACCTTCTTATATCCTAAAAGTTGAGAGTTCAAAATTCGTAAAGGTTCTTTATGAGCTAGAGATGAGATATGTTCCATGATAATGATGATACTAATTCTAGTACTTCCGGAGTTATGAGATGGTGTGATTATGAGCTTGATAATCCTATATTATGATCTTATTGGTGTCTTTCCTTGTTGTTTGTCTCACCTCATGATACTAGTCCCTTCAAGGTGAGGCATGATTACCATGGCTAATTCATAATATCATCGGAGGTTACCGACCTTACGACAATCTGATAGAGTTATAACTTTTTATTGAGCTCTCATGCATGCATTATGTTATGTATACATATGATTACACCGTGCCTATTTGGCCGTTGCAGTCACCACTATGACAGGCGTAGTGGGCAGCTATGATGATGATTACACCATGTCTATATGGCATGGGTAGACACTACTAGTGGGCGGCTTGAGATGTTTACCCCAGACGCGGAAGGCCCGAACGCGGGCTAATGATGATCACACAGTACCAATATGGTCGGGCAATTTATATATGTATACATGATATGATGTTGTTTATGATGCAAGTTAGCATGCATGATTTTTCCTTAAGCGGCATTCGGTTACAGGTTGTTTCCTTATCTTATGCTTCTTATTTCCTTGTCATCTTATTACTATTATTATTCATGCCTTACATACTCAGTACATTGTTCGTACTGACGTCCTTTTCTTTTTGGACGCTGTGTTCATGCCCACAGGTAAACATGGAGACGGCCCAGACTCTTAGGAGCCAGATCAGCTTGCACAGGAGCACTTCCCTACACCTGAGGTGCAGTTTCTGATCTATTCTTTTGTGTACATATTCGGGCATGGTGGGGTCCGATCCCGTCCTTGTGTCCAGTATTCTAATAATGAAAATAAGACATAGAACAAGAAAGAAACTCGAAGGTGGCGGACATCCCGTGACGACCCTGTAAGACTCTGAGTAGCAACTCTCGCATAAAGATCAGCCACGAGAAATGGAGGTCAAACCTACCTGGAACTCTGCATTCATAAAAGAACGCAGCAAGTGAAGGTCAGTACAAACAACAAGCACTGGTAGGTATCATAGGCCGACTAAGTTTAGCTAACACATATCAAGGCAATAAAGTAAGATAAGTAGGTAATCAATCAAGGTAAAAGTCAAACACAATCCAGAAATCAAGTACTCGTCATCGCCTAGGTTATAGCATCTGAACTGTCACGACCCGAATAGGGGGCCATGACGGGTACTCAGAGCCTACTACCGAGCACCACTCATTACGCTAGTCATCATACTCATCCTAGACACATATATTATTCTCAACACAACTAGTCATAAGGAGATTATTATCACTTCCAAAACATATCTACATTCACGTGCATAAGCCCACCAGGTTATCAAAATGATATACAAATATACAATGTAGTCATCATGGGACATCGGCTACCCACATATACATATCTACGAGCCTCTACTAGAGTACTGAGACATAACGACGGGACAGGACCCCGTCATACCGCAAATATATACACAAAAGTATATGGCCATAAGTAGCACCTCGAGAGCGTGAGTGCTCCCGTGAATCCGCCGATAAGTTCTCCTACGTCCGCACCGTCTCACCGTGCGCATGAACACAGTGTCCAAAAAGAAAAGGACGTTAGTATGAAAAATATACTGAGTATGTAAGGCATGAATAGTACTAGCATAATAAAGAAATAATGAAACATGAGGCGAAGGTATAACCTGTACGTCAATTGCCTCTTAAGGCGAATACTATGCCTGCTTAGCTTTTAAAGGAAAACATATATTATGCATATCAAATATACCATCATCATTAACCCGCGTCCGGATAACTATCGCACACCGCCCACCAGTGGTGTCATGTCCGGCTACATAAGCACAGTGTTATCATAAGCCGCCTGCCTTAGCGGTGTCATGTCTGGCTATCTAGGCGTGGTGTAATCATAAGCTGCCCGCCTTAGCAGTGTCATGTCCAGCCATCTAGGCATGGTGTAATCACAAGCCTCCTGCCTTAGCGGTGTCATGTCCGGCCATATAGGCACGGTGTAATATCATCATTATATACTTGTCATAAAGTATGCATTAGAAACCAATTAAATACTACAACTCTATCGGGGTGACGTAAGGTCGAGAACCCCCCATTCCATTATGGAGTAGTCATGATCATCATGTCTCACCTTATAGGAACTATTACTATAAGGTGAGTCTAGCAACAATGAATAACATCAAGGAATCATATAAAGATCATTAGCTTCATAAGAATATCATATCATGAGCTTTGGGGTCTCTATATTTAGATTCATTGTCATCATTATCACGTTCATAACACGTCTCTTCTCATTATCTTATGAGTAGCCCGTGATAGCCATAGACTTATAATTTCCGGAATATGAAAAAGTCATGGGAAAATAAAGGAATGTCATATTATAGGAATCATGCCTTAGAAAAAGAAGGTACTAACCTCACATACCTTTACGCCTCTCTAACTTTATCGATTAAATGCTTCCCTCCAATGTTCGCGGTTCTACATTCAAGAGAGTTCATACTAAAGTTAGATAATCGGAAACATGCTTAAGCTTAAGCTGAAGCTAATGAAAATTGGACAGCATCTCCTTTGTTTCTACAACTTTCTCCATACAATATAACAATTCCAAAACATCAACAACACACCCACAATATCATAATCAAAAATCATCTTTAAGTTAGTCATTATTCAATTCTCAAGATTCCCTCTCGACGTCATTCATAATCATAGCCATAATACAACACCGCATTCATCGTCATATAATGCTTCTCCAATATTCTTAATACCATTTATAACAAAATTATACTCATAATATCTCAAGAATCATGATTCAAGTCAAGTTACCATTGAAGAATTCCACTATTCTCATATTTGTAACCCATTTTCTGCTTTCTTCCATAATCCATGTCTTTCAACCATTCAATACTCATAATAGCATGAAATGAACATAAAACTCGCCTTTGATTGTGAAGGAATGGGTTTTGGATGGAAATGCTTCACTTGAAGAAAACCCTAGCTCCACTTCTAAAGAAATTGTTGACTTCTAGCATCCCTAGAGAGCTTCCTTACACTTGATTTCCTTGAATTAATGATGTTGATCTTTGATTTTTGTTGGATTTATGTTAGAATGGTGTATGAAATATTCTAGAGTTCTTGAGAGGTGTAGAGAATGTATGAAATGAGAAATATGGGATTGGGTTATATATATATATATATATATATATATATATATATATATATATATATATATATATATATATCAGAAAAATTTCGGTGTCTTGATCATGTTATACGGACATTTATACGGTCCGTGTAATATTTATACGGTCCGTATAAGTGACCATATTTCACCATCAGGAAATTTCCCTTTTCTGTAAGGTTATATGGACCCTTATACGGACCGTATAAAGTTATACGGACCGTATAGGTGGTCGTATAACTCCATTTTTTTCCGAAATTAATCTCGTCGATTCTTTTGATCTCCAATCCTTATGGAACCTCCTTAGCACTCGTTTAACACTTCATTAACAATCTAAGGAGCATTATAAATTTTCCTCAAGACATTATTAAATCAAAATTAGCTCGGTACTTTGCATACCCTTTTCAAAACACGACTTATACTTTACATTCTTCAACGAACTTTCTTCTTTTGCCTTGAATGTCTCTGGAATCTTAATTAGAATCATTAAGTACCCCTTCTTACTTGTAGGGACACCATATATATCTTATCCCGCATTGTTTTATTTTTACCATGACGACATGAAATTTTTCGAGGTGTAACACTCTTCCCCCTTTTAGAAACATTCGTCCACGAATGTTAAGTTCTCGGGAATCCTATAGAAATTTCGCCAGAGTGTACCCTGTAATATAGCGCTACCCTCCATTCACAATTGCCTTAATAATAGTTCCTCACAGGGCCACAACACAATGGCAAGAAAATATGGCCACACACAATCAAAAGCACTAAAAGAAAACATTACATACCTCATAATATTGATGTCTCCTCTTGAATCTCTTCCGGGGGTGGAAACAAGTGTTGGTACTTGGACTTCATGTTTTCTTCCGCTTCCCAAGTCATTTATTCTCGGTTATTGTTTCTCCATAAGACCTTGACTGACGCTACTTCATTATTTCTAAGCTTTCGTACTTGCTTATCTAGTATAGCAATAGGTATCTCTTCATAAACCAACCTTTCCATAACTTGAATATTGTTTACAGGCACGATTCTAGTAGGATCTCCGACACACTTACGGAGCATTGATACATGAAAAATGATGGGCCGATTCAAGTTCGGAGGTAAGTCCAGTTCATAAGCTACTTGGCCTATCTTGCGGGCAATTTTATAAGGTCGAATATATCGGGGACTTAATTTTCCCTTCGTATCAAATCTCATCACGCCTTTCATCGGTGATACTTTCAGGAATACCCAATCATTGACTTGGAATTCTATGTCTCGCCGACGGTTGTTCGTATAAGATTTTTGGCGACTTTGGGCTGTCAATAATCGATCTCGGATAACCTTGATCTTTTCCACTGCTTGTTGAATCAACTCCGGACCTATTAGCTGTATCTCTCCTACTTCAAATCACCCAATTGGGGATCTACACTTCTTCCATAGATCTTCGTACGGGGCAGCTATCCGAATACTAGAATTGTCCAATACCCAACCCGTACCGTGACTAGTGCCGAAAGCCGGACACTCGTATACATATACGGTAGACATCAACAATCGAAACTAAACATAATATGGAAACTTATAAAAAATAAGACGTTGTCTGTTCACGTACTA
>NW_026721478.1:0-8717 GCF_029784015.1 Lycium ferocissimum
GAAAGCGTAAAACGCCGCCTTTTCCCATACCCCATATACATATAATATATCCATATATAATGCCTTCTGGTCACGGGTAGATATACATATATGTAAATGAATGCAATGCATAAATATGAACTAACATTATCATGATACAAAACTCGGAGACCCATGAAACGTAAGACAATCGTAATGCGGGTATAGATCATCAAGAACCGAGATTCTCCCGTAGCTTCTAAGAGTAGAGAGTGACATGGAGACTCGATTACTCGTTGTTCACTCATTTATAGGATCATGTCAAAAGAAAGAAAGGAAAGCTCTAACATACCTTTTTGGCTTCCGCTTTAACATTAACTACTTCAATGCTTGGCCTCCTGTGCTGCCAATCTATATTCAAGAAAATTTATACTATTGTTAGACTCATCTTCATAGGCCAGTCTTAAGCCCTCAAACTAACTCTTTCTAGAATCTGTCGAAATTTCGGCAGCATCTCTCTTGTTTATATCCCTAGCCCGAAATCGCAATTACCAACAAACAACAACAATACCAGCATCAACAATATCATCACTAACATCAACATACTCCATAAGACATCTCATATGATGTTTATCCGATTTCTTAACCGATAAATTAACCATACGCTCATTTAATCGCTCTACCTTCATAAATAAACCTAAGGCAACATTAATAAGGAAAGATTCATACCTTAGTCTTATTAAAATAGCAATATCACTGATGTTCACCTTGAATCCACGCCAAACTCCACCACAAAATGATGCTATAGGCACAACTATGCACCACCCGAGCTCGACTAACAAAATCACTCAAATCTCTCAACTTTTTATGACCAAAATGACCCTATATGTTGCTAAGGTCTAAAATCTTATTTTTGGTGGAAAAAAGGGGGTTTTGACCCTTTATAGTTGGACAAAGTCGGTTCGGCACCGCCTTAGGTGGCGGGCTACCGTAGCACGTCGGCCACCGTAGCGCGCGTTTTACGCTCTCCGTCGCCCAAACTTGTAACGTCTATAATTCTCTACTCTGATGTCGTATCAACAAGCGGTTTGTTGAGTTGGAAACTAGACTTGACAAGCTTCATTTTAAGCTTTTGAAACACCTTAAAACTCCTAATATACCCAGAGATGTACCCCTCCAAAGTTGACCCGAAATTCTGTCAACTTTTTTTAAAAAAATTTCGACAAACTTATTTTCTTCGATTTGCTTGATCCCGGAACCTTTAGACACTTGCTTAACACTTTTTAAGAGTATCCAGTAACCTTATAAGGGTTCCATGACCTCTCCGACCTTACGTTAGTTTACTCACAACGCACATGACGCGAAATTTTTTTAGGTGTAACACTTTTCTACCTCGGTAGGCGAACCGTCAACACAACAATAGTAAAAACCTAATTAAATAAGTAAATAAGTGAAAGCGAAAAAAATCACATAAGTCTGACGATAAGGATATAGAAATATGCACAAGCAAGGAAAATACACCCCAGAGTCTGGTCTAACCATACAAGAGCATCTAACTAGAATCTATAAGTCTGGAATTATCAATAATACATCAAAAGTCTGAGTATGTCTCGGAATAGCAAATAAGACATAAATAAAAGAAGGTTTTATAAAAGACTACTCATCAATTCCATACTTAATCAAGCTTAATCCACCAACAAATGAAGGTTTTATAATTAACAACTTATTCAAGAAAGAAACCCAAAACCCTCTCTTATTCTCCAAATTCTATGGAGTTATTAGCATGAATTCTTACTTAGGAAAAGTGATGAAAGGGATTGAGATTAGAGACCTTACCCTCAAGAGAAATCTGACCAAACCCTCTTCAAATCACCTCAAAGATGCTAAGGAAATGTAATATAAGGAATGGAAGGGAATAAGGGCTTCCTAAGGTTTTTAAATCAGAAATTTGCGGTCGCCCCAAGAAATGCCTTTTGCGAATTGACGCTTTCGTCCCCGGAACCTGTAAAATTCTATTAGCTTCCAAACTTGGAATCGACACTCGAAACCATCCCGAAACCTCCCGAACACAAACCAAATAGGCAGATATACATAAAAACACACTACGAACGCACTCGTGGCCTCAGAATTCCCATCGAAGGTCTCGTTAACCAAGTCGACCCCTGATACCTCAAAACTAACTTTCTAACCCAAGTCCCAAAATGCACCCCGAGTGCATTGGGAACCAAACCAAATATACACACAAGTTCTACACAACTATCCAGACCTTTCAAAATCAGCGGATATCCGAAAAAGGTCCGTTCATCCAAAAGTCAACTATGAGTCAAACGATTTTCACTTAAATGCCAAAATTTTCAAAAGTCACATCAAAACTCACTACAATGCCTAGGGAATCATGCCACCTGTCCCCGCGAGTCAAAATGATACTAATAAGGCTCGGGGATGGGTCAATGGGGCAAAATGGTCAAAAACGCAATATCGACTGGACGGGTCATTACATTATATTTGTCAACTAGCCTCAGTCAGCCTATGATACCTACCAGTACTGTTTTTTGTACTAACCTGCACTTGCTGCATTCTTTTATGAATGCAGAATTCCCGGTGGGATTGACCTCTATTTCTCATGGCCGATAGTCATTCCGAGAGTTGTTGTGTAGAGTCTGCAGGGTGAGCACGAGGACGTCCTCCGCCTTGGAGATACTTCCTTTATCTATGTCTTATGTCATATTCTGAGACATATTTAGACTTTTGATGTATTTTGTTAGTTTCAGACTTGTAGTAACTAGTTAGTTGCTCTTGTATGGTTAGACCCGACTCTGGGTGGATTTGATGTATTTCTTTACTTCCGCACATTTCTAATATGATTATCGTCAAACTTACATTATTTTTATCTCTTCTGCTTTTTTATTGTTTATTTATGACTTCGCAATTGTTGGGATAAGAGTTCGCCTACTGTGGTAGGAAGGGTAGGTGCCCGTGCGACTTAGCTACATTCGGTCGTGACAAGTCAGCCCGATTAAATGAAACAGCCCGTTGGTGCGGTGGTTAGTTCCTGTGGAACTTGCGGTAAAGGCCTCAGTCACGGCAGGATCGAATCCCACTTGAACATTCTTTTTCCCTTTTTAGCCGATACCTTTTTCTTTCTTTCTTTTTTCTCTGTTCGCTTTCTTCTTTTTTTTTTTTTTTTTAATTATCGTCTTCTATTTTTATTTTTATTTCAAATACCAGAACCTCTTTCCTAAAATAAAACCTTTTTAGTTTCTTTTTTTTCTTTCTTTCCCACCAAACCACCCTCAAAACAGAAGATATTTCCTCTTTTCCACTGTATAATGAGCTCTTTTTTTCTTTCTTTTTCTTTTCTTTTTTCTTTTCTTTTCTTTTTTCTTTTGGGATGATCTCATTCTCTTGTAGTGAATTTTTAGCGGTTTTCATCTCTCTGGATTTTGTAGTTTATTTAATTTTCTGAGGTAGTTATCTCCTTTTATTTTCTCACATCACTTCTTAAATTGAGATGTCAATTGAATAAATTTTAAAACAATCTTTTTGGAAATGCTTTGTTTTTAATTTGTGTACATAAATTAAAACATGCAATTTAGTCCGATACAAGGCTAAGCTTAAACTAATATTTTGGAAACGAATTTACGGTAAATAATGTTATTATTAAATGATGAGAATACTTGTGAATATAAGGCTCTTTCTTTTTATAATAATTTTACTATAGTTTACATGTTAGTCATCATTAGCATCTGGTTTAAATAATTGTACATTTATATTTTGTAGCTATAGAAACTGCGTTAACATATATGGATTCAAAATTCAAACTTAATAAATCTACCTTTTAGGTCGTTATCACTTATGTCACGACCTAACTAGAGGGCCATGACGGGTACCTGGAGCTAACACACCAAGCACCGCTAAACATACATCTCATAAACATTTCTGGGTGGACCATAAAGATAGCTCCTGGATATCATAATCTGTAAGGACATATATCACAATATAACGGCATGTCTCTATATAATCTTCAACAATTATGTCCATCATCGCCAGCCGACAAGGCTACTAAAATGTTATACAATGATATGAACCGGTAGGGTTATGAAATGTCTAACTATACACACATGTCTACGAGCCTCTACATAGAAGACAAGTGACCATAAGGACCAATACCAATAGACTGCAGCTCTAAATTAAGTGGAGTGCTCTTGAGAATACGCTGATAAATCACCGACGGGTCAGACTATGTACATGTCTACCTGCGGGCATGAACACAGCGTCCACAAGAAAGGACGTCAGCACGAACAATGTACAGAGTATGTAAGACATGAATAACAACATAATAAGAAATATAGAACAAAACATGAGATAAGGATAACTTGTATGGCGGGTTGCCTCTTAGGGCGAATATCATGCATGCTTAGTCTTTTCATAAAAACCTTTCTCATACTTGTATAACATAATAGTGCCGCGGAACGTGCAGCCCGATCCATAAATATTGTATATTGCTGCGGAACGTGCAGCCCGATCCCCATATGTTATATCCCGTATTTTGTACGTTGGAATATTTTAAGTTGGTTGTGACAAGTTATGGACAAGATTATTTTCCGACTTTGTTTTAAGACATAAATTGCTTGTGAATTTGGTTGGATGGAAATATTAAGGAAAATTTGGGGTTAAAAGTGAATATTGAAAAGTTAGCGTTTCATGAAAAATTATTTTCTTCTAGTATTCCAACCAATTGGAAGTTCCTTATTAACGTGCTTAAAAATTGACAATCATGTTGTTGCTTCATAATTTAAACACACGTACGTTGACAGTATTATATTTCGTATTTTTGTACGTCGGATTATTCGCAAGTCGAGGTGGGGCCCACACATTGAGATTTTTTTGGGACAGAGACAATTTATATGAATCACATATGTGAAGTTAAACATAACTCAAGAAGGACCTGAGCAAATCAAAGTGAAGTCCTCCAAGCAAATATTTTTAAGTAATGTTTTTCGGGTGATCCGACTTCGAGGGCAAACGGTATTATAAGTTTGGAATTTGGAAAAACACCAAAGATAGAAGTTGTAGATAATTGAATTATCTTTCCAACCATAGGTCATGGGCCCACAGTTGACATCGGGATAAGGAGATATGGACGTTTTAAGGCAGAAAGGTCAGTGGGCTAGGCCCAAACCGGGCCCAATCGGATTAGGCCCATGACCCATGCCTATTTAAGTGAAATTTCAGCCCTTTCCACTCATTTTTCAGACCAAGAACACCCAGAAAATTCTGGAAAGAGAGAGAGAAGAACCTTGGAGAGAAGAAAAACCAATTTTGACCAAAATCTGAGCCCCGAATTCTGAAGCCCATGAAGAGAAAAGTGTTGTACGCTGCGTTGTCTTCAATTTGAGCTAAAAATCAACCAAGGAGAAGAGTGATAACGTGGGGGCTGCATGCTTAAGGTATGAATACGGTTCCTTTTCATTGTTAACAAGTGTATTTAGAATTTTAACGGATTAAAACGGAGGGAATAGTGTGTAGAAATGGATGAAATTCATGAAACTTTGTATGTTGATGTTGAGCCGTGAGTATGGGCTGTTTTGTGACAAGGAATGAACTAAATTTACTTAGTGTTTTGGTTGCTGTTGTTGTGGATTCTATGATGTAAAATGGAAGTTTAATGATTCAAGTTGATGTTGTAATGGTTACGGGCTGATTTGGAGAATTATGTGCATTTAATGTAATTTTTATATTTATGAGAATGACATTGTTAGAGTGTGGATTATTGGTGCAAATTATGATTCGGAAGTTAGAAATGTATTATGGAGGTGGTCCTCGGGTTTGGGCAGTTTTCGGGTAAATTGGAGAGGTATTTGGAAAGGTTGAAATATTGTGTGAATTGTTCGGAAGGTTCTTGAATGTTGTTGGATTATGTTGAAAAATATTTAATGTTAGGATGCATTTTGAATTGATTATTGATGTTTCTAGTTTGGTTGTTGGTGTTGGGGTTGTTGATTTGGCCGAGTTGAATTTCGGGTTGGTGTATTTACGGGAAGTGCTGCCCAAATTTCAGAATTTGATATTCGTTTGGAATCGGGTCCTAAATACCTTTAGCTAATGTTTGGCATATTATGATGTATTTGTAGATCTTAGAGATCCCGAAGTTTGAGTTTGGACTAGCTTCGAGGGCGGTCAAGGTATGTAAAGCTCAACCCTTCTTTCTTTTGGCATGTCTTAGATGGGATTAAGGTATGACATGATTTGTGCCTTGGGGTAACTCCACTCTGAAGTTTCGAACGTGCTTATGATTCGTATGTGCCTCTTAATATTAGTATTCTTAATATGGTCGTATTATGGTTCTTATGTCTTTTGGATGATTGGATAAAAAAAAAATGTTGCATAAAGAATTTTGTTCTTAAAAGATTCTCAGAACTACGAACGACCGTAACTTTCACATATGGTCTCGGATTGCTATGAAACGTTCGTAGAAGTTTCTATAATGAGTAATAATCTTTAACTTTCATAGGCGGCCCCGGATTGGGTTGGCGCTCGTCCGTGGGTCCCGCGACTTTCCTTTGTTTGGTTTTAACGACCTATTTTTGAAAGAACTTAATATGACTTTCGTCTCGACCCCCGAGTATGATTACTTAGTTATCTGTTAAGTCTGAAATGAGGATTTTTATGCATATGATTTCAAAAATTCTATTTGATCTCGATTCTAGTGACGTTCGGAGGAAACTTGATTTGACTCTTGTTTGGGCTTTTAAATGAGGACTTGTTTGATCGATGCGTTAAGTCGGTAATAAGGATTTATGGGCATATGGTTTCTCGGTTTGTAAATGATGTGTTTTTTCGGAGTATGATGTGTCCGGTTCGCCGAGCCCCTTTGACCTGGAACCGTATGTATTCCGATGTTATGATATCTGTCCGTTTGCACGGTATGTGATGTTACCGCTAGATACTTGACGCGGTATGTGATGTGATATTGCCGCCGGATACTTGACCGCATGTATGTGATGTGATATTGCCGTTGGATTCTTGACCGCTGTATGTGTGATGTTGCCATTTGGATTCTTGACCGCGGTATGTGACATTGACGGGCGGGGCGACCATATTCTAAGAGCCTGGTAGCGTGATTTGTGTTTTGATAAGTAGGCATGTTGGCATTATGGATTTTGCATTTACTTTTCGTACTTACATTTCGATTATGACTCGGTTGTTCCTCGTATCTGCACGCTTTGCATACTCGGTACATATTCCGCATCGACCCCTTTCTTCGGGGGTATTTCATGCCGCGCGGTACCCACGATGAGTAGGTGATGTTAGCGAAGATGTTCCGGTAATTTGGATTGGCGAGCTCCATTTCCTCCGAGCGCCACGAGTCGTGTACTTTGTATGGTGTCCGGGCGGTAGAGACTTTGCGTGCGTGTCGTGTGTATAAGACGTCAGTTTGTAAGCGGCTATGTAAGCCGGTGTATTATTATGCGTTATGTTACGGATTTGTTGTGACTATAGATTTTATTTGATTTGGAAAACACGAAAGGCATGTCTGTTTTCTGAAAAAATTTCATTATGTACTTATGATATGATTTGAGGGCCCAGCATGTTTATGAGTATTGTGAAAGTCGGCGGGTTCGCTCGGCCCAGGTTACACACCTATCGGATTAAGGGTGTGACACCATATATATATAATATTGCTACGGAATGTGCAGCCCGATCCATGCCCATATATCCCGCGTTCGGGCATCCTGCATCCGGGACGAGGTCATGATATACCAACTGATCAGGTGGCTATGCGTATTGTTACACCTTGAAAATTTCCCTTTAAGCGTACATTGGATAGACTAATGAGGGGTACGATGTATATGAGGTTTGGACAAGTAAGAACTAGTATGCGATGATGCTAATTAAGAATTTCAAAGGCATTAGACTTGAGGAAAGAAAGTCGTTAAGAGAAGCGAGACTTAAGTTAGTGTATCGGACGAGAATTATAGCATTGAGTTAATGATGTCCTAATGATGTCCCAAGAAAGAGTTATAACGTCCCTTCGAATGATATTGAAGTGTTGAACAAGTGTTAAGAAGGTTCCATAAGGATCGGAGATCAAACGAGTCGACGAAACAAAACTCGGTTAACCAAACATACGGCCGTACATACCGGCCGTATGTCCAAATTTCGTAGATTTGACCTTAAATGGCATGAGGCAATTTGGACCAATTATACGGTCCAACATACGTGTCGAAGTGTTTTATATACGGACCGTATGTTGGTCCGCATATTCCCGTCGGGCTGAATTCCATTTTATATAAGGGACCATTCTCCATTTCATTTTTCATTTCCCCTTCATCTCTCCACAACACAAGAAGCCTCTAAAGTGTTCCAAACAATTCATCCATGAGAAAACCATAGAAATCTAAGATCAACAACAAGAAATCAAGAGAATCAAGTGAAGGAAACCCATTAAAAGTCCTCCAAGTCAAGAAATCAAGGAGAGATAAACTAGGTTTTGGTACTAAGGGTGAATCACCACTCCCAGCTTGTTCCTCTATTATTTAAGGTAAGTTTCATGACCCTTACATGCTATGTGAAGTATTTATAAGTTGAGATGCATGGATTGTGAAGAGCACCACAAATGGGTCATCAAATGGATGAAAAAAATGTCATTATTGAATAATAGTTGGCTTGAATCATGGAAATGAATATGTTGATGATATAAATACGTTATAAATGACTTATAGGACATGAAATAAGTATTGGATACGAAAGAATGC
>NW_026721479.1:0-26657 GCF_029784015.1 Lycium ferocissimum
AAAGGGCGGGAAGTGATCCCGCCCTTTTTGGAACACTTGAAATGGCTCTCCCTTTTCGCATAAATAAGGTAACAACTCAGTGTCTAACCATTTGATGATTCTTTCTTGCAATAACAACTTTTGCATATTGATTCTTTGTCTCTTTGATGTTCCATACTCGGTTGCTGTCATCTCTAGCGTTTTATGCTCTGAGGATACGAGAAGAAATCCCGAATGTACTTTATGGTTGACAATAGCACGCCTATATTCACGCAATATCTCCAAAAGCCTCTTGAGGCTTCCCTCCTGGCAAGAATGCTGAAACAATCACTAGTAATGCATTATTCGGGACGGCGGAACTCATACTTCAAATGTGATAGGAGCTGCTTAAGCTCAAGCTTTGGTGGCTCAACAATAAAAGGCTTTCCTGGAGGAGTTATTCTATTTTTCATATCAAGATTTAGCTTCTTTCAGTGGTAAGAATATGAACCCAACCCAACAAGCGAATTAACCGTCTCTACATAACCCTTCATGTCTTCAGCATCAAAATTGACAAGAATAGCAGCAAGAGCTTCTCCTAAACTTTCTTCTTCCATCTTGAACTCCACAGCTTCATCAATAACATCAAGAGAATCAATCACCGAAATGCTCTCGCAAGAACTTGGTAATTTCATCCCCGTACTCGCCTGAAAAGTATCTTCGTCATCATTGACTCAGAATTTTATTTTATTTTTTTCCGAATCCATAAGAGCTATTCCCGTGGCAAGGAAAGGTCTCCCCAGAATAATAGGAATATCCCGATCAACAACACAGTCAAGAATAACAAAATCAGCGGGAAACATAAATTTACCAACCCGCACAAGAACATCATTAACCACGCGAACTGGCCTCTTAATAGATATATCAGCCATCTGTAATCTTACAGTAGTCGGCCTTGG
The DNA here is from genome assembly GCF_029784015.1 of Lycium ferocissimum. Taxonomy (NCBI): domain Eukaryota; kingdom Viridiplantae; phylum Streptophyta; class Magnoliopsida; order Solanales; family Solanaceae; genus Lycium; species Lycium ferocissimum. Next base: position 918 of record NW_026721479.1, read on the forward strand.
CATCTCCAAACCTAATTTCTTGTAGATAGCAAGCGGCATCAAATTTATACTCATCCCATTATCACACAGAGCACGAGCAAAATCATGGTACCCAACAGAACAAGGAATGGTGAATGCCCCTGTGTCTCCTTTCCGGACAAAGTAGGTTGTCGAAATAATGGAACTCACAAAGGTGAGTCAAACTCAAGTTTCGCCATGTTGCACCGTCTTCTTCTTGGTCAATAGGACTTTCAAGTACTTTGCAAAATAGGGTATCTCCTTGACAGCATCCAAAATGGAAAGTTCAGAGATAGCTGGTTCAGCTGATCATAAAATTTCTCAAACTTAGCATCATCCTTCTTCTTCACCAGCCTCTGAGGAAAGGAAGGTTTAGATTTGGAAAGCTGAGTCAAAGGGCAGAGAGCCCCTTTTACAGTATGCTTGCTCTTGTCATCAGCCACTTTGGAACTTTCTGGAATATCAGCAACTTTCACTTTACTAGGAATCTCATCAACAATAATTGGTGCATCAGCGTGCACCTATTCCTCTTCATTAATTGGCTCGAGATCAACAACCTTCTTTTCAGCACTTTGGAGTATTTTACCACTCCGAGTACTAATAGCAAACACACAGTCTACACCGCCTCCCCCATTCTTGCATTTGAAATAGTGTCACTAGGAAGTCCTCCCTTTTTAAAAGGGTGCTGCTCTCTAGAAATATCATGCATCTGTGACTCTAGCTTTTGAATAGCTACTGTATGAGTTCCCATTGTCTTTGTTAGCCCAGACAACGTCTTTTCAGACTTAGTTTGATTTACTAGAACCTTCTCAAGCATTGCCTCAGCCCTCGAACTAACTTGATCATTTGATTGCCCTTTTGGTGGAATATATAGACTAGAACTCTTATTTTAAAAATCATTGTTGTTGATTTAGTTCCCTTGGTTCGCGCCACCATAATTATTATTGTAGTTGCCCTAGCTGTTATTGTAAGTACCTTGGCCCTGCTGAGGTCCGCATTGATTTTGATTAAGTAACCCGTACTCGCCTTTCGATAACCCCCGAGAGTTGTTCACATAGTTATCTTGACTGCGCCATAGAGGTCCTCTTGGATAGACCATTGGACTTGGTACGTCCCTTCGGCATGATACACCAAGCATCTTCACAAATATTTACTCTCTTAACGTCTCCTCTCATCAAACTTCTTAGTTAGCAAAGATATATTTGTTGCAAGCTGAGCTAACGTCTGCTGAGTATCCTGATTCTCCTTTACCATATTCTGTATCATAGCATTCCCGTAAGGTACAATACTAGCATTATTCGAGTGCCAAGCCTGATTGTGCGTAGTCTTTTTTTTTTTTAAAGCAAATTTACTCTAACAGGCTGTTAGTGCCCATTAGAGTTTTTTTTTATTAATAAAAGTAGAAAAGTAAAATAGTATCCTTACAAAATGATGTCTATAATTTGAACTAGCTATAATAAAAAAAAATTGCACTGTGTATACTACACAACTGCTCTAAAAAGTGCTAAGCAAGTCTTTCTCTTGATCCACTCTAGTGTATCTGATGCATTGTCCGCCAGTATGATTGTGCATAGTCAATCTGTTAAGTATGTTGGTAACTGGAGTGTAAGATTTATCCATAAAACAACCATCAGCTGAATTGTTCGCAATTGACCGTGTTATAAGATCCAGCCCTCGGTAGAACTTATCCATTAATATGTTATCCGGAAAACCATTAGTTGGAAACTTCTGCGTATATTCTTTAAATCTCTCCCAAGCATTGAATAATTGTTCCCCCGCTCACTGCTTGAATTCATAGATTTTTTCACGGCTCTCAGCCTTCTTGCTAGGAGGATAGCACTCCTTGAGAAAGTGTCACGCCCCAAAACCAACCCTAGACGTGACTGGCATCCGACGTCATGAACATCATCGGAAGAACCTAAACGACACAATAATAACACTTGAACCCGCCAGGTTCAACATTCACCTCCAACAGTTTATAAAATAAAGGTAAACAAATCATGCATCTATGAATTAAATCAGCGAAAGTCTTTAGTAATCAATACTTAGCCAAACGTAACAACGTTCCTGAGAGTTAATCAATAACTCAACAACTACCCACAAGAATGTATACTATGGAGCTTCTAAGATAAATGATTAATAGTCAGAATCATCGAGATGCAGCCCGAAAAACTAATATAATGAATAAATAAATAAATAAGGTGTCCCACTAATGAATGTGGGCTCACCAAATGTCCGCAACAAAGAAGTCCTTCCTAAAGGCCCAGAGTATCAAGAACCTGCTCCTCTCCGTTATCTAACATACCATCAAAAACAACAATGGTATGCCTGAGTACTTCATAATTAGTGAGTGCCTCGGGGATAACAAGTAATATGAAAATAAAGTACAATAATACATAAAGAAATCGATCGAAAATCATGTGAAACCAATGTAAGAACAGTTATTCAATTTGTGTATCTCAATAAGAATTATCAAAACCGATTATAAAGCCTTTTGTCAAGGTACAACTTCAAATATGCCTTTCAATTGATCATAATTAACAACAACAATTCCATGAGAAAATAAGAACATCACACATGCCAATACAGGCCCGAGAATCAAGCACATCGAAGGGGTGACCGTAGAAGTTCCCTTGTCACAGCGCACCACACCGGAATATGACATTCAACAGTGGCTATCCTTCCTCCCGAATAGCTAGGAATAATTACAGCCCAGGTAGCGAACCCGGAAGTTGCCACTCTTCCCCCCGAATGGCTAGGCATTATCACACTAGGATCCATAGTTGCTACCCTTCCTCCCGAGTAGCTAGGCAAAACACAACAAAAAAGTTCATAGCATAGAAGACGATTCACAATTTATCTCAAAGTAGTCACACCATGAAACAGCATTAAAGTTCATTACACCATTACGAAAATCCATAATTTTATAGATAATCTTGAAAATGTTTCAACTTCTTTAAACAAGACTCCTTTGTGTTAGTTTCTTTGTAAAGTCATCAATACCAACAATTAACCATCATCAACGTCATCATCTCACTAGAAGAAAACGATTATGATTTCATATACGTATATAGAGGATAATACAATCAAGGTTTAATGTGGGCTTGTCCCCTCACGCACACCAATCACAAGCAAAGACATGAATTAGGGTTTTGCATGAGAAGTTCACCTTTTTATTCAATAAAGAACCTTTGAGAAGAAAACATATATCCATGATAAGGTTTTTAAAAGAGAGACATACCTTAATATGTTAAACAAAGTTTAACAATTCACTTTCAGTAAGAACACGAAGCCTAACTTGAATCACTTTAGGAAGAATTATGTTGCAAATCCTATGTTTTAGTTACAAGAATCATGTTAAGAATGTTAGGATTGATAATCAACGATTAAGATATTCTTACCTTAGTGTTGGAGCCCTAGAGAGATATTTTTGTCCTTAGGGTTTTTGAGAGTTAAAAGAGTGGAAGAAAACTAAAATTTTACAACTTATATAATTTCTGCCCGTCAGGCACAATTGATGCTACAAATGACGGAGCGTCGAACAGATCGACGGAGCGTCGAACAGATCGACGGAGCGTCGAACAGATCGACGGAGCGTCGATCTGTTCCGTCGAATGGTCTTTGTGCTAGGTCAATTCTACGGTACAAACGACAGAGCGTCGATCTGCTCCGTCAAAGTCATGAAATTTCCAGTGAGCAACTTTCTCTTACTTACCTTCTATGGTGCAAAGGACGGAGCGTCGAACAGATTGACGGTACAAAGGACGACCGTCAAACCTCCTTTTCATGAAACTACAGTGAATTTTCATTTTGACCATTTTCTCTTGGGTCTTTAGCCTAAAGTCATGCATGTAACCCAACATATAAGGTTTCGAAGGACTCATACAATGCTTTTACACTCTATACGGATTTACAGGATGTTACATTATCCGCCTCCCCCCCCCCCCTAAGACTCATTCATCCTCGAATGAGAATAATAGTAGGGAAAAGGGCACCAAAAACGGCTGTATCAATCAACGAAATCAATCCATCTAAGAATAACTAAAACCTTAACTCATACCTGCAATAGGGAACAAGTGAGGATATCTCTTCTTCATGTCCTCCTCTGCTTCCCAAGTAGCTTCCTCAGTATTATGGTTTCGCCACAAAACTTTAACCGATGCAACATCCTTTGTTCTCAACCTTCTAACTTGACGATCTAGAATCTGAACCGATTTTTCTTCATAGGTTAACCCTTCATTAATTTCAATCTCTCCATGGTTCAACACATGGGAAGGATCAGGTTTGTGCAATCTCAACATCGAAACGTGAAACACAGGGTGCACCATGGCCATATCGGATGACAACTTTAATTCATAAGCCACCGTCCCAATTTTCCTAACAATCTCGTAAGGACCAATGAAATGGGGACTAAGTTTCCCCTTTTTACCAAACCGCAATACGCCCTTCATCGGCGACATTTTCAAGAACACCTTGTTACCGACAGAACACTCTAGCTTACGCCGCCTCATATCCGTATAGGACTTCTGTCTACTCTGAGCTGTCTTGAGCCGTTGCACAATAAGATTAACCTTCTCAATTGCTTCGTGACCTGAATCTGGACCCAACAATTCCACTTCAGTTGGTCCAAACCAACGACAACGCCTCCCATAAAGAGCCTCATAAGAAGCAATTTGAATACTCGCTTGGTAACTGTTGTTGTACGCGAACTCTACAAGAGGTAAATTTTCATCCCAATTTCCTCCGAAATCTATAGCACAAGCTCGTAGCATATCTTCCAAAGTCTGAATAGTTCTCTCCGCCTGCCCATCAGTTTGAGGATGAAAGGCAGTGCTCAATTTCACTCTAGTTCCCAATCCTTCCTGAAAGGATGTCCAAAAATGAGCAGTGAATTGCGTACCTCTGTCAGATATGATGGATGTCAGAATCCCATGTAACCTAACTATCTCCTTTAGATGTAACTCTACGTACTGCGCCATGGTAAATGACGTCTTCATAGGGAGAAAATGGGCAGACTTTGTGAGTCTATCCACGATAACCCAAATTGAGTCAAACTTGGCCTTTATACGGGGTAAACCCACAACGAAATCCATATTGATCTCCTCCTCTCTCTCTCTCTCTCTCTCCAAATCTCGATATTCTGAGCCAGGCCTCCAGGCCTTTGATGCTCAGCCTTCACTTGTTGACAGTTTAAGCACTTAACCACAAAGTTAGAAATATAAACCTTCATGCTCTTCCACCAATAGTGTTTTTTCAAATCCTTATACATCTTGGTGGATCCCGGATGAACCGAATACTTGGAACTATGAGCTTCCATCATTAATTCTTGTCGAAGACCATCAACATCGGGAACACACAATCTTCCTTGCAACCGCAAAACACTATCACCAGTCCCAACAGTACATGAAGTGTACTCACCCCTTTCAACACCATCTCTTAGCTTTGCCAGAAGCTCATCATCGTATTGCTTGGATTTAATCCTTTCCACGATGTCAGACCGTGATGGCGTGATTCCCACTAACTCTCCATCTTTAGTTTCATCAAGTCTGACCCCAAGACTAGCAAGTCTTCGAATTTCCTTCCCCATGGGCATGTCATGTGCATGCAAATAAGCCAACGTGCCCATAGATTTTCTACTCAAAGCATCAGCAACTACATTAGCCTTACCAGGATGATAAAAAAATATTCAAGTCGTAGTCTTTTAACAACTCCAACCACCTCCGTTGTCTGAGATTCAACTCTTGCTGCTTAAAGATATATTGCAAGCTTTTATGGTCAGTAAAAACATCGCAATGCTCACCATACAAATAATGATGCCAAATTTTCAAGGCAAATACCACAGCAGCCAACTCTAAGTTATGAGTCAGATAATTCTTCTCATGCTTCTTCAACTGTCGCGAAGCATAAGTAATCACCTTACCGTTCAGCATTAATACACAACCCAAACCAATTATGGAAGTATCACAATACACCGCATATCCACCAGATCCAGAAGGTAAAGTCAAAATAGGAGCCGAAGTCAACTTTGTCTTAAGCTCTTGGAAACTTTTTTCACAAACTTCGGACCACTGAAACTTAGCAATCTTCCCTGTCAATTTAGTCAATGCTGAGGCTATGGATGAAAAACCTTCCACAAACTTTCTGTAATAATTTGCCAAACCCAAGAAACTACGAATTTCCATCGCACTAATTGGTCTAGGCCAATCCTTAACCGCTGATATTTTCTGAGGATCTACCTTAATGCCATCACCAGTCACCACATGACCCAAGAAAGACACAGACTCAAGCCAGAATTCACACTTAGAGAATTTTGCATAAAGCTCGTTCTCCTCAAGTGTTATCAAAGTTATCCTCAAATGATTAGCATGATCCTCATGATTCTTAGAGTACACCAAGATGTCATCAATAAACACAATAATGAAGCGGTCTAGATACGGCTTAAACACCCGGTTCATTAAATCCATGAACGCAGCAGGCGCTTTAGTCAACCCAAAGGACATCACTAGAAACTCAAAGTACCCATAACGAGTACGGAAAGCAGTTTTTGGGATATCTTTTTCCTTTATCTTCAATTGGTGATACCCCGACCTCAGGTCAATCTTTGAAAAGAACTTAGCACCCTGAATTTGGTCACATAGATCATCTATCCTAGGCAAAGGATATTTATTCTTAATGGTCACCTTATTAAGCTGACGGTAATCTACACATATCCTAAGGGAACCATCTTTCTTTCTAACAAACAAGACTGGAGCACCCCAAGGTGAGGAACTTGGTAGGATGAAACGTTTATCCAATAAGTCCTTCAACTGATCCTTTAACTCCCTTAGTTCTGCTGGAGCCATACGATAAGGTGGAATAGAAATAGGTTGGGTGTCGGGAATAACATCAATCCCAAAATCAATAACCCTATCAGGAGGGATGCCAGGGAGATCTTCGGGAAACACTTTGGGATAATCACTAACTATGGGAACAGATGCAAATTCAGGTACTACGGCTTTTGTATCATTAACAGTAACCAAATGGTAAATACACCCCTTAGTAATCATCTTATGAGCCTTAAGATAAGAAATAAATCTACCTCTTGGCTTAGCGATTTCACCCTCCCACACAATAACAGACTCCTCGGGAAAGGCAAAGTGAACTAACTTATGGCGACAATCCACATTAGCATAACACGTGGACAACCAGTCCATCCCCATAATTACATCAAAATCCACCATCTCAAGTTCATACAAATCAGCCATGGTCTCACGACCTTTAATCACGACAACACAATTTCTATACACTCTAGAAGCAATAACAGGAACACCCGAAGGCGTATCAACAGCAAAGGGTTCCAGCAATGGTTCGGGTTTCATACCCATATCAAGAGCAAATTAAGGAGTCACATAGGATAAATTTGAACCCGGATAAATCAATGAGTAAGTATCATGAGAATAGATGGCAAGGATACTGTAACACGAACAGTAGTTAAGCCTCTGTTTGTCTCCTACGAGTCAACCCATAAAGTTGAGCTGTCCCTCCACCAGAAGTATTAGCAACTTCCTTTCCTTTCCCATTATTACAAGCACTCTGGTGATTATTGTTAGCATTATTAGCAGGCGAATTTTTAGCAGATGCAGAAGTAGGCGAATCATTCTTTTGGTTATTCATAGCAGCCATCTCACGTAGCCACTTTCTGCATTCCCTCTTAATGTGGCCTCTAATCCCACAATGATGACATATACGTTCTTCCCACACTGGCGGACGACTACTTCCCTGGGAGAACCTGCTTTGGTTATTATTCTTTTGACCTTGCCTACCAGAAGGCACACTGGCATTTGAATAAGCGCCAGACTGAGCAGGTGCAGAATACCCTTTACTCTTCCCTCCCTTATAATTATTACCATTGAAACCACCCGCCAAACGGGCCTTCTTGTTCTGATCTCGATCTATGCTCTCTTCATTTTTCCAACTATCTTGTTGTTCAGCAAACCCAACAAGAGATGAGAAAGTGCAAGTAGGAAACATAGCAACAGCAGCACATGCAGACTTGATACGTGGTACCAAGCCTTTCACAAAATGAGGCAACTTATGCTTTTCAGTCGGAATCATGTATAAAGCATACTTTGACAGACGGGTGAACTCCAAACTATACTCACAAACTGACTTATTACCCTGCTCTAGCTTTTCAAACTTCGTTGCCATAGCAAATCTTTCCTCATCAGACAAGAACCTTTCCATGAACACCTTGTTATACCCCGTGTTTTCAGAGCATGAGTATGACATGTACCTCACCGTAGTAATGGAGTGTCGGAAACGTCCCGTAATGTTTTGAAAGGCATAAGCCATGGAAAGTATGTAACAACGAAGAAAAAGGGTGAATTACGACCTCGTAAGTCATAATCGGGAAAGAGTATTTTGAAACACGAGAACATGGCCATTATTAGTATAATGAATGACAAATATCATGTATGGAGAATTTCCGAATATTTCGAGATCGAGCAAATTGAAGAAAATAAGTTCAACGAAAATTTGAGGAATGCGGGACGAATTTTAGTCAACTTTGGAGGCGCATATCTCATAGTATATATGGAGTTTTAAGGTGTTTCAAAAATCTAAAATGAAGTTCGTCGAGTCTAGTTTGTAATGCAACAAACCGTTCATTGATAGGACATCGGAGTAGAGAATTATAGACGTTACAAACTGAGCTGTCGACGCAGAAATAGCATTTCGCGAGAACGCTACAAGTCTGCATAAAGACCGCTACAAGATCGTAGCTACAGTGGAACCGACGTTGCGTTTTCTTTAAAAGGGACAAAAACCTCATTTTTCAGCACAAACATGTCCCAAAATTTCCAGAAAATTCAGCAACAAAAGGGAGCAACCATACCTCACAAAAATGAGAATTTTGAGTGAAATTTCAAGTAACGAAGTATCAATCGAGGTCCGGGCAATCCGTAGTCGCGAATATAATTTCGTTTAGTGTTGGAGTGGCTTGGGGACAAGAAAGTGATGAAGATTTAGCTACCTTCATAAAAACAAGGTATGAGTCATCAAATCTCTTTCTTTATTAAGTTGGATTAAGGAATAATTGCAAGAATAGAGTTATAGTTTGTTGTGTTGATGTTGTTGAATTATGGATTAAGGGATTGTTTTAGGTGGATTAAATGGATGGAATTAGCTAAGTTATGATGCATACTAATTGTTGATATTGTTATTGATGTTGTTGACAAGTTGTTCTTGAATTTGGGAGAATAAAGTGCATAAAAATATTGTATACAAAGCGTATACCGGGCAGTTTTGTGCCGATATTCGGGGTTGTTTTACATGATTTTCATGGCTGTTTTGTGACAATATTTTGGGGCTATTTTATGTAATTTTCGTGGCTAGTTGTGACGATATTTTGTAGCTGTTTGGTATGATATTTGTGGTTGTTTTGCGATGATATTTTGGGTACTGTTTGGGGGTTGTTATGAATTGCTTTGTGGGCTAAAATATCGTGGGATTGGCTGTAGTTGTTGCTGTTGTTATACTATGGATATACGGAAATAAAGGAATGTATACAAGTATTGGCATCCAAATGTATATTGGGCTATTTTGGAAGTAATTTAAGGATGGATTTAATTCTAGTTTGATATGAAATTGTTGGAATTATTGTTGTTGGTATTTTGATTGATGTTTGGCTAAATTGGAATTTCGAGGATTATTAAGTTACGGGGAAATCTTTGCCCAAATTTTGTCAAATTTCATTCGTACTTGGATTGGTTACAAGTGATGTGGATAATCTAACTGTGGCCTATGTTATCTTAATTTTAGACCTACGAGCTCGAGAAGTAGACGTTGGACATTTAGATAGAGTTCAAGGTATGTAAAGCTAACCCTTCCTTCTTTTGGCATGTCTTAGTGATAAGTAGGTTGTAATACGAGCCTCGGGGTAACTCCATTCTTAAGATCCGAGCTTGGGAGCGATTCTTATTCATTTCTTAATGTTGTCTCTCTTAATGCAGTCGAACCCTGATCCTTACGTTTTTATATGATTTGATTTCAAATGTTTCATAAAGACTTTTATTTCAAAAGGGTTCTGTAACTACGAACGATCGTAACTTTCATAGAAGAGCTCGGATCGCTTCGAAACGTTCGTAGGAGATTCTATAATGAATAAGGTCTCCGACTTTTATAGTTGGACTCGGATTGGTTGATACTCATCCGTGGGCCCCGAGGTTTTCCTTTGTGTAATGTTAACAACTTTTGAAGGGTTTAGTGTGACTATCGTCTTAACCCTCGAGCGTCGATTACTTGTTTCTCTATCGAGTTTGTAATGACGATTATGCCCCTAATTTCCATAAATTATTCCATAAGGTTCGATACGTATCTATGATCCCTAAAGCGCTATTTGGTATGCTTTCGAGCGACATTCGAAAGAAACTTGATTTGACTATCGTCTTGTTTTTTAAAACGATGGTTCACTTTGATTATTTTATCGAGTCTTTGAAAATATTTTAAACTGCATTTAGTTGCTCACGACTCTGCTCGTGCATATGGTTGTTACTTCTTTCACCGAGTCCCGGGCCGGTTATGTATCGTGCGTACTATGTTATATTCCGGTGTGATGCTGTGTTACGGTTCACCGAGCTCCTCGCTAGAGGGCCGGGTTCCGTTTGGTGTTATGCTGTGTTATTATGATGTGTTATGATGTGTGACGGGGATACGGAGATATGAAACCTTCTGGTGTGATGCTGTGGTATGGCGCCAATGACGGGCGGGCGACCATCGTTCTAAGAGCCCTATGCATGATTTGTATTTTTATGAGTAAGCATTTCGTTATTTTGGATACTGCATTATTTTCTGTATTTCTGGTTTTGACTTTGGTCCTGCTTACTATATTTCATGCTTTGCATACTCAGTACATATTCCGTACTGACCCCCTTTCTTCGGGGGCTGCGTTTCATGCCACGCAGGTACAGATGCTCATTTGGATGATCCACCAGCTTAGGGTTCCTGTTCAGCTGACTTGGAGCGCTCCCTTGTTCTGGAGCCTATACCCTGATTCAGATTCTGTTATTATGCATATGTATATGTTTATTCACGGGTACGGCGGGGCCCTGTCCCGTCATATGATTCTGTTATTATTCTTAGAGGTCTGTGGACATGTATGTGTGGGTTATGGGTATTCACTGTCCAGTCGTGTCTGTGTGATTTGTGATTTGGACGTCCCCCTATACTATGATAGCCTTATCGGCTTATATGTGATATTATCTCATTGGATTATGATAGCGATATGTATATCAGTACATGTGTGACAGTTTCGGGGCGACGCTCCACTCTTCTGTAAATTTATGTTATTTGTATACGGTATAAGTTATTCGTACGCTGTTTCTGATTTGGGATACTGGGTAGGTACGAGTGCCCAACTCGGGCACGAGTCACGGCCTACGGGGTTGGGTCGTGACACACCTCTTCAAATTCAGCCCACGTCGGAGCTAAAGCAGCGTCACCCCTCTCAGATTCCCACATCTCAAACCATACGTGAGCAACATCCTTCAACTGATACGAAGCAAGCCTCACAGCTTCGGAATCCTGGGCATCCATTGCCCTCAATGCCTTGAAGGTCTCATCTAAAAAGTGCTGGGGGTCATCCACCTCTCGTGACCCAAAGAACTCTGGTGACTTTAAGTCTAGGAATTGCTTAAGTCTGCCTCCACCATGAGGTCCCACACCTCCACGCTGTTGTTGAGCCGTAACCAAAGCAGTCAACATTTGAAAAGCCATTTGCATAGTAACAATCTTAGGCACACCCGCAATAGGAACAGCAGGAGCAAACGGTGCTAGGGGTGGTGCTTGATTTCCAGCATTATTTCCATTAACAGCATTCGCGCCCCTAAGATTTCGGTTAGCTCTCGCGGGTTGTGCTTGGTTACCATTTTTGGATCGCATCAGAGCTTCTGCAAGGCACGAATTAACGAGCGAATTAGAACGATCCTAAAAGGACTTGAAGCTCTACAGCACAATCTAAAATCAAGAAGAATAAGAAACACCTATAAACGTCCTGGGAGTTTCTCGGTCATGCAGGTGATCAGGCTACACAAGGAAAACCTTACTAGATACAGCTCCACAGACACCGGCAATAATCCTAGGACGTATTTAAACCTAGGCTCTGATACCAAGCTTGTCACACCCCAAAACCCACCCCAGAAGTGACCGGCATCAGACGTCATGAACAATATCGAAAGAATCTAACCGGCACAGCAAGAACACTTGAACCCGCCAGGTTCAACATTCACCTCCAACAGTTTATAAAATAAAGGTAAACAAATCATGCATATATGAATTAAATCAGCGGAAGTCTTTAGTAATCAATACTTAGTCAAACGTAACAACGTACCCAAGAGTTAATCAATAACTCAACAACTACCCACAAAAATGTATACTATGGAGCTTCTAAGATAAAGGATTAATAGTCTGACTCATCGGGACGCAGCCCGAAAAACTAATATAATGAATAAATAAATAAATAAGGTGTCCCACGAATGAATGTGTGGGCTCACCAAATCAGCCGCAACAGCAAGTCCTTCCTACACGCATGGAGTATTAAGAACCAGCTCCTCTCCGTTACCTAACATACTGTTACACCTCGAAAAAATTCATGTCATTGCACAGTGAATAGATTAACGCAGGGAGAGAAGTATAGGATGTTTATACAAGTAAGAAGTAGTACTAAATGGTTCTCATTAAGATTCCAAAGACGTTCAAGGCAAAAGAAGAAAGTTCGTTAGGAAAGGCGAGTATACGTTGTGTTTCGGAAAGGATTTACAAAGTACCGAGTTAATGTTGACTTAATGATGTCTTAAAGAAGAGTTATAATGCCCCTTATACTGTTAATGAAGTGTTAAACGGGTCGACGAGAACAAGTTTCGGGAAGTTATGGATTACACGGACCTTTATACGGACCGTATAAAAGATACGGCCCATATATCTTACCGTATAACTTGCCCAGAATTGGGGTCTCCACTGGAACCATTATACGGTCACACATACGGACCGTATAAGTTATATGGACCGTATGTGTGCCCGTATAACTTGGTCGGGACAGATTTTTAAGTTTAAATAAGGGATCCAAGTTTATTTCCCTCATTTCTCATTTTCTCTCCAACACTCTCCACACCTCAAGAAACCTCTAGAACTCTCTCCACACTTCATCTACAAGAATGCAAGAGAAATTAAGGATCAACTTCATCAAGCCAAGGAAATCAAGTGCAAGAAGCTCACTAGGGTTCATACAAGTCAAGAAATCTCCTTGGATTGAAGCTAGGGTTTTTCTCAAGAGAAGTATTTTCATCCAAAGGTCATTCTCATACTATAAAAGGTAATTTTATGATCAATTCATGTTATTTAGAGTATTGAGAGGTTGAAAGACTTGGAATATGGAAGGAAATAGAAAATGGGTTACAAAAATGAGAATAGTGATATTTTTGAGTAGTAGCTTAATATGAATCATGATTCTTGATTTGTTGTGATTATAACTATGTTATAAATGATATTAAGAACATGGGAGAAATGTTATATGAGGATGAATGTAATGTTGTAATATGACCATGGTTATGGATGATTTGAAATTGAATTGGGAGACTTGAATAATGTGGGGTGAACGAAGGTTGTTGATTATGATATGATGAATGTTATTATTGACGTTTGGGAGTTGATATATGATATGGAGAAAGTTGTATAGACAAAGGAGATCTTTGAGTAATTTTCTCTAGCTTTAGTTCAAGCATGCTTATGTTATCAATTATCTAATATTAGTACGAACTCTCTTGAAGGTAGAAACATGAATGTTAGAGGGGAACGTTCAAGTGATAAAGTAGCTAAACGAAAAGGTATGTAAGTCTAGTCCCTTCTTTTCTAAGGCATGAATCTTATGACATGATTTTCATTATTCTCCACGACCCTCTTACATTCCGAAAATTATGAGCTTATGTTGATGAAGAGCTTCTTACGAGATAGAGATAAGAGATACGTTATGAGTAAGATAATGATGATGATGAGCCTAAGTTTAAAGATCCTAATTATTATTCTTGATGTTTTTCATTGTGCTACACTCACCTTATAATGATAGTTCCTTCAAGGTGAGGCAAAATGCTTATGAATACTCTATAATGAAATCGGGGGTTCTCGACCTTACGTCACCCCGATGGAGTCATAATTATCTTTGAGTTCTTGTGCATGCATTATGATGAGCATATGATGATGAGATTACACCGCACCTATATGGCCGGGCAGGCACCGCTAAGGCGGGCAGCGTATACACCATGTCTAGATGGCATGGGCAGACACCTCTAGTGGGCGGCATGAGATGTTTACCCCGGACGCGGGAGGCCTGGACCCGTGCTAATGATGATCACACCATACCTGTATGGTCAGGCAGCTTATATATGCATACATGATATGATGATGTTTATAAAGTAAGGTAGCATGCATTATTCAGTCTTAAGTGACAGTCAGTTACAGGTTGTTCCTTACTTGATGTCTCCTTATTTCATCGATATATTATTATTGTTTATGCTTTACATACTCAGTACAATGTTCGTATTGACGTCCTTTCTTTTTGGATGATGTGTTTATGCCCACAGGTAGACAGGGAGGTGGCCCAGATTAATAGGAGCTATCAACAAATTTATAGGAGCACTCTATTATTCCGGAGGTGCTATTTTGAGATATTATTTTGTGTTCATGTTTGGGCACGACGGGGTCCTGTCCCGTCCTTATGTCTAGTACTCTAGTAGAGGCTTGTAGATACGTATGTGTGGGTAGTAGATGTCCCATGATGACTACGCTGTATTTCTGTATATCATTTTGATAGCCGAAATGCTTATGTATATAGAAGTAGACATGTTCGTGGAGGTGATAATGATTTTCCCTATGATTAGAAGTGTGAGAATAATAAATAAATGCCGGATAAGTATGACGAGTAATAGAATGAGTGGTGCTAGGTAGTTAGCTCCGGGTACCCATCATGGCCCTAGTTGGGTCGTGACATATACCATCAAAAACAACAATGGTATGCCTGAGTACTTCGTACTCAGTAAGTAGCAAGCTTGTCACACCCCAAAACCCACCCTAGACGTGACCGGCATCCGATGTCATCAACAACATCGAAAGAACCTAAATGACACAATAATAACACTTGAACCCGCTAGGTTCAACATTTAAATCAGCGGAAGTCTTTAATAATCAATACTTAGTCAAACGTAACAACGTGCTCGAGAGTTAATCAATAACTCAATAACTACCCACAAGAATGCATACTATGGAGCTTCTAAGATAAAGGATTAATAGTCTGACTCATCGGGATGCAGCCCGAAAAACTAATATAATGAATAAATAAATAAATAAGGTGTCCCACGAATGAATGTGTGGGCTCACCAAATCAGCCGCAACAGCAAGTCCTTCCTAAGTGTCCAGAGTATCAAGAACCTGCTCCTCTCCGTTACCTAACATACCATCAAAAACAACAATGGTATGCCTGAGTGCTTCGTACTCAGTGAGTCCCTAGGGGACAGCAAGTAATATGAAAATAAAGTACAATAATACATTAAGAAATCAGTCCTGAAAATCATATGAAACCAATGTAAGAACAGTTATTCAGTTTGTGTATCTCAATAAGAATTATCAAAACCGATTATAAGGCCTCTTGTCAAGGTACAACTTCAAATATTCCTTTCAATTGATCATAATTAACAACAACAGTTCCATGAGACAATAAGAATATCACACATGCCAATACAGGCCCAAGAATCAAGCACATCGAAGGGGTGACCGTAGAGGTTCCCTTGTCACAACGCACCACACCGGAATATGAAATTCAACAGTGGCTATCCTTCATCCCTGATAGCTAGGCATAATCACACCCCAGGTAGCGAACCCGGAAGTGGCCACTCTTCCTCCCGAATGGCTAGGCATTATCACACTAGGATCCATAGTGGCTGCCCTTCCTCCCGAGTAGCTAGGCCAAACACAACAACAAAGTTCATAGCATAGAAGCCGATTCACAATTTATCTCAAAGTAGTCACACCGTCAAATAGCATTAAAGTTGATTATGCCATTACGAAAATACATAATTTCATAGATAATCTTGAAAACGTTTCCACTTCTTTAAACAAAATTCGTTTGTCTTAGTTTCTTTGTAAAGTCATCAATACCAACAATTAACCATCATCACTGATCATCTCTTATAGAAGAAAACGATTATGATTTCATATACGTATATAGAGGATAATACAATCAAGGTTTAATGTGGACTTGTCCCCTCACGCACACGAACCACAAGCAAAGACATGAATTAGGGTTTTGCATGAGAAGTTCACCTTTTTATTCAATAAAGAACTTTGAGAAGAAAACATATATCCATGATAAGGTTTTTAAAAGAGAGACATACCTTAATATGTTAAACAAAGTTTAACAATTCACTTTTCTAGTGAAGAACACCCAAGCCCTAACTTGAACCACTTTAG
The DNA here is from genome assembly GCF_029784015.1 of Lycium ferocissimum. Taxonomy (NCBI): domain Eukaryota; kingdom Viridiplantae; phylum Streptophyta; class Magnoliopsida; order Solanales; family Solanaceae; genus Lycium; species Lycium ferocissimum. The sequence continues at coordinate 17,406 of NW_026721479.1, forward strand.
GAAGAATTATGTTGCAAATCCTATGTTTTAGTCACAAGAATCATGTTAAGAATCATAGGTTTGATGTTAGGATTGATAATCGACGATTAAGATATTCTTACCTTAGTGTTGGAGCCCTAGAGAGATATTTTAGTCCTTAGGGTTTTTGAGAGTGAAAAGAATGAAAGAAAACTAAAATTTTGCAACTTATATAATTTCAGCCCGTTAGGCACAATCAACGGTACAAACGACGGAGCGTCGATCGTCACCGTCGAATGGTCTCTGTGCTAGGTCAAGTCTGCGGTACAAACGACGGAGCGTCGATCTGCTCCGTCAAAGTCATGAAATTTCTAGTGAGCAACTTTCTCTTCCTTACTTTCTACGGTGCAAAGGACGGAGCGTCGAACAGATCGATGGTACAAAGGACGACTGTCAAACCTCCTTTTTCGTGAAACTGTAGTGAATTTTCATTTTGACCATCTTCTCTTGGGTCTTTAGCCTAAATTCATGCACGTAACCCAACATATAAGGTTCCAAAGGACTCATACAATGCTTTCACATTCTATACGGATTTACGGATGTTACGTAAAGGCGTACATCTCGCCTATGAAGTAATAGACTTAGGGCGACTTCTGAACCACATTCTTGCTTCTCCAGCTAAGGAATATTTGAAAAGCCTCAGTCGAATAGCATCTTGTGACACATTATTTTGGATGTGATGAGCACATACATCCATAAAGTTCTGCAAATGTCATTGAGGATCATTCTCGGTAGAGTTCCGAAAGTAGCCCTCAAGCTTCAACAACTGGTAGAGAGAGGAGTTAATTTTGCAACTTGCAAACTCCAACCCGAGGATGAACAATAGAAGATGCATAGTCCTCCTCTGGTACAAGATCAGCAAAGACATTCTCTTCACCTGTTTCATTCGCGGGATCATTCAATTAACCACCCTGATTACCAGCTGTTGCACGTTGATTTCGCTGATTCTGATTCATGTTCACCTGGTTCACAAGGAATAGCAAACAAAGTGTGATGGAATAAGAAAAAGACTTCAATCAAAGCAAACACTATTTCATAATTTCAAAATCGTATTCCCCGGCAACGGCGCCAAAATTTGATACGCTCAAATTACACATTTTATTAGCGTAAAATGGATGATGTCAAATATAGTAACCCAACAACGTTGTGGTCAAATCTCACAGGGAATATGGCATGAAAAGGTTACTAAAATAGTAGAATGCTTTATTTAGGTCTAATGTCTTACTCCGATGATTTTGTAGAAAGTTGGTTGATTATGACTAATTGCTAACTAATTTCTTTGGATTGTAATGTATGGTAAAAGAAATCAGGGTTGTGTCCCCGCCAGATGAATCCAATGTTTAGGGTTCTAATATGATATACTTCTAATGGATCGTTGTATGAGTGCATTTAATCTCTAATGGAGTTTCAATTATTTCCCAATAATTAAGAACAATATCTCTTTATGATTTTCCCAAATACAAAAAAGTCTATATGAAGAACGATTAACTATGCCAAGTAAATTCCTCTTATTCCTAATTAAGTGAATTTATTAAACAAGGTTTAAAGCCTTGAGTCCTTGTAATTTCCCTAACTATTTTCCCAAATAAATCAAAGTTTATGGCGTAAGCTAATGTTTGCAACCATCAAATAACAATGATTAATGAAGAACTAACAAACCCTAGCAATCCATTATGCATATATCACAACTAGAAACCCATGCACAAAACACCCATCATTGGGTCCATAACCTTAGTAGGGAATTTAGCTACTCATGGAATTGATAAAAATGCGAGACATTGTAATTGTAATTATTGTTTGACCTACAAAGAGAATTTAAGATAAACGAATATAGAATAGCCTTGAAACCCTTGAAATGTACTAAGAACTCAAAGTGCTCAATACAAGTCTTAAACTCAAGATGACTGAGAAATAATACCTAATCAGGTATTTATACAAGTCAAAAACTCGAAATTAATAAACTAGTCCTATCCCAGGTAGGCTTGTAACTCGACGGACCATCGTTGCACATTGACGGTACCGTCGAATATCGATGGTGCTCTTTGACGATCTGATGAGAAAAATCAAGTTGCAGAACCTCAACCGTCAATGTACATCGACGGACCCTCGATCATGTTGACGGTCCATCAATCTTCCCGTCTTTTTGCATCAATTTCGCACAGTCTCTGAACATTCACTCAGTGCAATTCGATGACATACTTGAAGGACCGTCGATTATGTTGACGGTCCGGTCCGTACAGGTGCATAGCAGTGCCTTGTCATCAATTCCTTGTTTTCAACTATTTTTACAATTCCACTTCTAAATACCAGCAACATACACAAAACACATCAAATTGACAAAAACTCACTTCAAAATAAGTAAAACTTAGAGTTAAAAAGCATCGAATGTGCCATAATTTCATGGCACATCAGTGACCCTCTTAGTCAGTTATGCCGTGTTATTTTACTATGACCCCATTGGCTTGAGATTTTGTCGTTTATAGCCTTTTGTCCTTTGTGAGCCGTTATGGCCAGGTGTTTACCCTCATGGCATTTTCATCCTATGTAGCCCTTGTGGCTGGATATTTGCCCTTGCGGCATTAAAATACTTATAGCCCTTGTGGCTAGACATTTTCCCCTTTGTGGCATTCAAATCCTTTCATAGCCCCCATGGCTAGATTTATGCCCTTGTGGCATTTAAAATCTTTTATAGCCCTCATGGCTAGATATTCGCCCTTGTGGCATTTTAAGTCTTTTATAGCCCTCGTGGCTAGATATGCCCCCTCCTGGTGTTTTAGATCTTTCATAGCCCTTGCGGCTAGATCTTCATTTGGAGGCTCTATTGTTATATCCCGTATTTTGTACGTTGGGATGTTCCGAGCTAATCGCGATAAGTTAAGGACAAGACTATTTTGGGATACGAGGTAGAGACTTTTAACCTCCGATTTTGTTTTAAGGCACAAGTTGCTTATAATTTTATTGGTATGGAAAATTAAGAAAGATTAAGGAGAAGTTAATTATTTTACGAAATGGAAAAAAAGGGCCACAAGTGGCCGTGTGGAGGAGTGGGCCACGTGTCCACTTGTGTGAATCATATATGTACATAATTGATGACTAGCAAGATAATTATTCATCATTTTCAACTTTAGAAACTTGGAGAAGCATGGAGAGAAACTTGGAGACTTTCGGCCATAGCCCAGCCGAACTTGGTGCCATGAGAATTGATCAAGAAAAATAATTTTCTTCTAGCATTCCAACCAATTGGAAGGTCCTAAATAACGTGGAGTGGTTGTTGGAACAATTAAACCATTCATTTTTGCAATTTACAACTCTCGCCAAGTTGAGAAGTGAAGTGGAAAAGGTAAGGTTTGATCTTCTTTTACATGTGTTATGGATGGGTTGTGCATGTTGTAGTGTGTAGAAATGGATGAAATTCAAGAAACCATGTATGTTGATGTTGAGCCGTGTATGGGCTGTTTTGTGTAGGAAGAATGAACTAAATTTACTTAGTGTTTTGGTTGTTGTTATTGTGGATTCTATGATGTAAAATGAAGATTAAATGGTTCAAGTTGAGGTTGTAATCGTTTGTGGGATGTTTTGGAAGATAACGTGATTTTAATATAGTTTCTTGTATTTATGAGAATGATGTTGTTAACGTGTGGAGTTGTTGGTGTAGTTTATGAATTTGGAAGAAAGAAATGTATTGTTGTTGTTCTTAGTGAAATTGGAAGGTTTCGGGTGGTGTTGCCTATTAGTTGGGTTGCTTTGAATATTGTGCGGATTGTTTGAGGTGTTCTTGAGTCTCGTTTGAATGGTTTCGGATTAGTACTTGAATGTGTGAGCATTGGTGTTGGCTTGATTGTAGGTGGTTGATTTGAATGTAAATGGAATGTTGTCGAGTTATGTAGAAAAGAGTTACTAACGTTAGAATGTGTTTTGAATTAATTGTTGATGTTGTTAATATGGTTGTTGGTTTTGTTATTGATGATTTGGCCGAGTTGAATTCTCGGGGTTTGTTGAATTTATAGGGGAAATCTTTGCTCGAATTTCGTAAATAAAGTGCTAGCTTGGGATTGAATTCCTAAGTACCTATAGCTAATGTTTAGTATTTAATGACGTTGTTGTAGATCTTGGGAAGCCCAAGACTTAAGTTCGGATTAGCTTAGGAAGCGGACGAGGTATGTAAAGCTTACCCTCTCTTTCTTTTGGCATGTCTTAGATGTAAGTAAGATATGATTCGAGCCTTGGGGTAACTCTATTCTTAAGATCTGAGCATGTCTATGATTCTTATTCATTTCTTGATGTTAGCATTCCTAATATAGTCGAGCTATGGTCCTTGTGTCTTTTGTGTGATTGGATAGTAAATGTTGCATAAAGAGTTTTGTTCCTAAAGGATTCTATGTCGAATAAGGTCCCTAACTTTCATGAACGGGCTCGGATTGCCTTGATATGTTCGTAAAGTGTTCTCTAATGAATAATGTCCGTAACTTTCATAGGCGGGCTCGGATTGGTTTGATACATGACCATGATCCCCGAGACGTTATTTGATATAGTTCGTAATGATATTCAAAGAGTACTGAGTATGACTATCATTCGGATACTCGAGCGTTGATTTGTCTACTTATCTATTGAGTCTCAAAAGGATGATTTATGTGTATGTGGTTACTTACTACTCTGCTCGTGCGTATGATTGTTACATCTTTCACTGAGTCCCGGGCAAGGACATGTTTTCGTGCACAGCTCTACTACATTGTTCACCGAGTCCCTCATTAAAGGGCCGAGACACGTTATATGTATATGTATATGATGATATGATGGTACGATGATGGCGCCGAGCCCACAGGATGGGCCGAGTATGGTATACATGATGGAGACAGGATCTCCTTCACCGAGTCCCTCATTAGAGGGCCGGGACACGTAATCCACCGAGTCCCTCATTAGAGGGTCGGGACACATTAATCACCGAGTCCCTCACTAGAGGGCCGGGACACGATATATGTATACATGATGGTGATATGATCTTATTTACCGAGCCCCTCACTAGAGGACCGGGACACGTTATATGTATACACATGTGCAGAATGATTGTCTGATTGTGTCACTAAGTCCCACAACAGGTTGGATATGATATTGATATGCATGATTTGTGTGTAAGAGCAAGCAGGTTGGATATTCTGGTTATCGTCCTCGTTTCTGTACTTTTATCACAGTTATGACTCTGTTACTGTATTTCATGCTTTACATGCTCAGTACATATTTCGCATCGACCCCTTTCTTCGGGGGCCGCGTTTCATGCCCGCGGTACGTACGATCGTTTTGGTGATCCGCCGCCTTAGGACATCCATTCTCATTGCCTTGGAGCGCTCCCTTGTTCCGAGCCTATATTTGGTACGTACTCTTTCGTTGTATATGTGTGTACGTCTATTCGGGGGTACGGCGGGGCCCTGTCCCGTCATATGATACTGTTGTTACTCTTAGAGGTCTGTAGACACATATGTGGGTTGTGAATATTTACTGTTCAGTTGCGTTCGTATGATTTATGTTTTGGGGCGGTTTCATTCGCCGTGGCAGCCTTATCGGCTTGCGTATGTATATGTTTTGGGATACTGCAAGTTATGATAGCCTTGCCGGCTCGTATGAGATATTATCCGTTGGTGTTTGTAACTCCCCTGGGAGACAGGTTATTATGATGTATAGATATGCGACAGAATGAGACGACGTCATGCCTTTATATGTATATAAGTTCTTTATTATGTTAGTTGTGAATGATTATAGCAACAGGTGTATATGAGTGTCCAGCTCGGGCACTAGTCACGGCCTACGGGGTTGGGTCGTGACAAAAGTGGTATCAGAGCGGTTCGTCCTCGGAGTGTCTCTGCACCGTGTCTAGTAGAGTCTTGTTTATCGGTGTGTTGTGCACCACATCTATAAACAGGAAGCTACCGGACATTTAGGGTGTTATCCTTTCTTCGTACTCTAGATCGTGCAATAGAGCTGTATTATCAGGATAATTCCTCCCTAACGAATTGTTATGTTTATAGCGATGCCTCCAAAGAAAGCGGCAGTTGCCTAGAAGGGCAAGCAGTGGCGGAGAGACCGGCCCAACCGGGAGAGTTACTAGGGCCCATGCCCGCCTTATGCCCGAGGCCGTGCCGGGGCCGCAAGCTCGCTACACCGCCACTACCGAGGAGCACATGGCGGCAAAGCGGCCGACGGCATCGTGGGGGCGGCTCCACCGCCGCCCCGAGGTTCCGTAAGGCCCGAGCCCCTAGCTCCTCGGCCGGGGGGCGGAGGATAGGGCTAAGAGAGATGTGGTTCGCCATCGACTAGACTAGTGGCAGGGCAGACTCGCCGGCACGGGTTAGAAGGTGACTATGCTGATAGGCATGATAGTTTGAGGGCCCGTGATTTCTTGACTTGTAATCCCCCAGAGTTCTACGGGTCAAAGCCCGGAGAGGATCCCAGGAGTTTATTCGACAGATGCAGTGCACGCTGAGGATAATTAAGGCTTCTGAGACTGAGTCTGTCGAGCTGGCTTCATATCGGTTGCGTGATGTAGCTGTTAATTGGTACCGAGTCCCGGGAGTTGTCCGGGGCGGCGGTGCTCCTCCGGCAGGTGTGGAGATGAGTTTACGAGGCCTTTCTTGGACACTTTCTACCTCCGGAGAAAAGGCAAGCCAGAGTTGATAGATTCCTACATCTGAGGCAGAATGGCGGTGAGTGTTCGGGATTACGGCCCCCGAGTTTGATTCGTTAGCTAGACACGCGCCCACTATTGTAGCCGAAATGGCCGATGCGGTGCACCATTACGTGAGGGGTTAGATCGTTACTTGGTTGATAGTTGCATGATAATGGCTTCTTAGCTCGGTATGGATATTGCTCGAGTGCGTGCATATGCACGGGGAGTAGAGGATCGACATAAAGGGCGTTAGGCCTCGCAGATCACGACAGAGCCAGCCCAAGAGGGCTAGATCAGCTAGTTATTCTGGGGAGTTTCGAGGCGGGCAACCTCGAGCGAGCAGTATAGTAGATATCCTTCTCAGCCAACCCGGAGTACACCCCCACAGTTCACGGGCAGGAGATCCGATAGTACAGGGTACTCAGGAGCAGGTCAGAGCTCCAGGGCTTCGGGTTCGCAGATGGACAGAGGTTTGAGCCAGACGGGGCCATCTATGCCTCAGTTCCCTCGGTACGGCAGGTGCCATCCGGCGGAATGCCGTCTCGCTACAAGTGCTTGTTTTGCTTGCGGCCGTCAAGGCCATATCATGAGGGAGTGTCCGTATGTGGGTAACCCGGGTGGTGCAGCTCAGCCTACTGGGTCGGTTGCTGGTTCATCTTCCTCCGTAGCTATGCGCCCTACGGGGCGGGGTTTTCAGGCACCAGCAGGCCGCGGTAGAGGTCGTGGCGGAGCTTCCAGTTCTAGCGGTCCCTCGAACCGCATATATGCCTTGGCGAGTAGACAGGTCGAGGAGGCGTCACCAAATGTGGCTACAGGTATATGAGTCCTTATTGGAATTTTTTTTTTATGTGTGTGTATTGGCTGTATGATTGTTACTTAATAGCGGTAAGCAGAAATTCAAAGGCTGGTAACCAAGTATTTATAATTAGCGGCGATCAAGGTGTGTTCACCACTATTGGGGATCCGGAAGTTCTAGGACGGGAAGTAGTCACATCCTTAGGTGAGAAGTTAATATTGAGGACCGGAAAAGGGCTAAAATAGTAATTGTGGAGTCGAAGAGTAAGAGACCCTTTTCTAATTTGGAGGGAGATGTGTTATGAGAACGTTTTGAAATCTGTTAAGACTTCAACTTACTCCAGCATTATGTGATGAAGGTCATGCGGTGAGGTGGACGCTATCGTACTAGCATTAAAGCATCGTATTTCATCGTGTTTCAAGGTTAAGCGTGCTGGAGTGAGAGAAATTTTAGGATGGGTGACTTCTGGGAAGTGTACTAAAAGTCCTATAAAGTCAGACACAGGAGAGCCAAATGGGAAGCTAGAGTAGCCTAAGGGAAATTAGAGTATACAGAGTGGGCGGAAACCTTAAGAGGTCGCGTAGGCCGAGGCGGACTAGACCGGTGAAGAGAAAGAAGGTGCATCACAGCTCTAGAATTAGGGTCAGTTTGAATAGCGTTTGGAAATATTTTGTAAGCGAGATGGTAGTAATTATATGTTTACGTATGTATATGATATCCCACACATGGCTATATCAGCGGGTATGTGTATCCCAGCAATCGACGTTGCGGCATATTGGAAACATCGATCGGACAGGGTAGTAAGGTTAAAGTGACAAATGTTACAAGGCAAACTGATGCTATTTCCACTACAGGACATGGCCATGGTGGAACGAAAGATCTATTCCGATACCGGTTGTAAGATGAGAGAAGAGAAGACAAGGTAAAACATAAGGATTAGTGAAGCGACGCTAAGGTATTTCTTGGGCTAATTTGAGCACCTTCGCATATTCTTGAAAAGATTGCAACATAATATGGGGCAGGAAAGTTAAGAGCAAAATCTGAACAAAGGGGCAATAGAAGAGCGTGAATTAAAAATACAGAAATGACGCGAGATAATGTGCCTAGAGTGCTACAAGTTGGGTTAGGGGAATTATAAGATGATTTAAGCAAGGTGATCAGAACTAGCTGATTACTAAAAGATGGTGAATTTATATGTCAAATTCTCTCAGAATTATACCAGTTAACGATAGACAGGGGCAAAGCAGCTTTATAAAGTTATTATGTGAGGGAACTCCAGCGCTACTGGTAGCCAAGTCTAAGGATTGAGATTAAGAGATAAAAAGTAGAGGGACAGCTAAAGTCTTTTAAAGAAGTCGAGAAGTAATACATGAGGCCGAGGATTCCATAATATGGACTTCATTGCAGATTTACCTCGCACTTCACGGAAGTGTGATTCCATATGGGTTATTGTAGGTAGGCTGACAAAATCAGCCCATTTTCTTCCAGTCAGGACTACTTATTCAGCTAAGGACTATGCAAAGCTATATATTAAGGAGATAGTAAGATCTCACGAGGTCCCCACATCTATTATATCTGATAGAGGTGCTCAGTTCACAGCTCACTTCTGGAGATCATTCCAGGAAGGATTGGGAACACAGGTGAGTCCTAGCACAGCATTTCATCCTCAGACTGACGGACAGGCCGAGAGTACTATTCAGACGCTAGAAGATATGTTGCGGGCCTGTGTTATTGATTTCAGAGGTAGTTGGATGATCACTTGCCACTTATCGAGGTTGCT
>NW_026721480.1:0-9026 GCF_029784015.1 Lycium ferocissimum
CATAATTGCAACAAGGACAATTATAAAAGTTGTTCCTTTATTGAAATAGTTGTCTATCGGTTATTCGATAGTCCAACAACTACACATACAGGTTGTCGGGCAACCGTAGTAGTTGTTAGGGCAACTACGTATTTGTTAGACAATGTTCGATTGTTTTGTCAACAACTTTTGGAGTTGTGGGACAACTACGAATGTTGTTGAAAAACAACCGTATTCACTAAACCCAAATTTGAAGAATGCCTGAAAATTAATCTTTTTCACTTACCAATAATTAATGAATGGTCCTTTGAAGTAATTCCAAGCTCAAGAACAAAGCAAATGACGGACGATAATATTTCCAACAGACCCAATAATATTTTGATATTCTTTTTCCACAATTTTTCTCTACAAATCTTCTCAACAAAACCACAAATACGATCTTGGATCTACTATTTAAAAACGTTTTGGGGGAGTTAGATTCCAAAAGAAGAAGAAAAATAAGGAGGAGGAGGAGGAAGCTAGGTTGAGCATCAATGGCTGGAGACATGGGAAGAAAAGCGAGAAAAAAGAAATGACGGGTAGTTTTTTTTTTTTCACATGTTTTGATAATTTTAGTTATTTTGATGTAATAAATGTAGAGGTAAAAGTGTAAAAGCAAAAAGTTGGGGGGGGGGGTTGCTAAAAAAAAGTTTCTTAATGAAGTTTGACCTCATTGACATTAATTAGTTAATTGTCACTTCTACCCAATTTTTAAAACTTGAAGGACTCACTTTCTAATTGACAAACCCATTTGTCACTTTTAGTTCAATCTCCCTAGTTGTCTTTAGCGGAGTCAATGGTACGGTTCGAGTAGTTATTTTATAAAATTTATATAGATCGGGGCTTACGCCTCGCCCCCGCCTTTTAAAACACTGCATGATAACATAAAGTATAAGTATAGTATCATTATATTAATAATAAAAATCATAATCTATAGCAAAAATACTTTTAAAGCAATAAAAACCAAATTTAACTCCCGGGGTGTACGCTTTTATGCCCGGGGCTTATGTTTTTGTGCTCGGGACTTATGCCCCAAATTCTAGGGCGTACGCCCTATGGATCTACGCTTTTCATTTACGACCCAGAGCGTTTTTTATACGACCCGCCCCGAGACTCGCCCCGAATACGCCTCTTAAAACACTGCATAAACCTGTTTAATATAAATTTAGCTAAGGAATAAATTACGTGTTTAAATTAGGGAAAATTTCATAAATGACTACCTTTTAAGGGTTGTTTTTGCTGCGTAGCTACATTTTACATATTTACATCTCGTAGCAAACATATAGCTTATTTCAACGCTTGTTTCTTACTGTATTCACTATGGTGTGTCGTTGTATTCATGAACACAATCAGTAAAATTTGCTGAAATTTGTATTCAATTCAAATGTATTCAACTCAACTGTATTCAGTGTAGCTACTTTTACACTGGATTCACTTTATTATATTTAAAATCGGTTGTATACAAAAAAATATCCCTTCCCCAAAACACTGAATTTTGCACTAAAAAAATTGAATACACGCAAAAGCGAATACAAGAAATAAAATTCACTATACGTTTGTATACACTTCAAATTCACTTTATTCATTTGTATACAAAAGGATCTTCTTCGAATACGAAGCGAAAAAACACGTATACATACTGACAAATAAGTGTATTTTGTATTTTTTCGGTCGAATCACCGTTTCCATCCGGATACCGCGGCTCGTCATCAACATCACAGTCCTCTTTTCTTTTCAACATCATAGTTCTTTTCTTTTCTTCTCCGGAGAAGAAACTAACTCAGAAACTAACTCAGAAACTAACTCTTTGTAGAAGAAAAGAACTTAGGAAAAATCTCTCCCTTCTTCCATTTTTCTTTCTGGAACAACAAAGTATAATTCAAAAATCAAAAAATACTTTAAAAAATACACCGGAGAAGATGGCTGCTCCGGTTCGCTGAAGATAGAGCTCCTCGCCGGAGCAGTGGGTGGGGGGGGGGGGGGGAGAGGGGAGACAGAGATGGGAGGGTTGGGTTGGCAGTGAATAATGTGATGATGAGTATTCTACTTTAAATATATATGTAGTTATTAATTATATTTAACATATTACTTTTAGCTATAAGATGCAATTAATCTGAACTATAGCTACTAAATCTAAATATGTACTAGAGTTAGTTATGCCACGTAGTTATCCCTTTAAATTAACACAGCTTCCGGTCGATGATTGTCCAACAGGGAACAACGGTACACATAATATGGGAATTAATGGTGTTTTACTTGTTGGGCTTGGATCTCATTCTGATCCACCTATATTAACCCGCAAGATGCCTAGTCGCCTATGATTAAACTAAAACTATTATAAATATTATTTAATTATGGATGTCTATCTTTAGGAGAAATATTAGGGTTAGTGACTTTGATCAAGTCACTTTTCCTATAAATATAAAGGTTCTCCTTCATTGTAAATTAATCCCTAACAAGAGAAATAAGAATTCTCCCTCTTCTCTCTTTCTCTACGAATATTCTTGTTCTTTGCTTTATTATTTTATAACACGTTATCAAGACGAGCGTCTATTAATTTTCAATCTCCACCGTGATGTATTGGTTGAGCATATCAACCAACAATTCGGTTTGTCATCCTTATGCCTGGTACGCTTCCCAGAAATCCATTTTAATTTGATAATGTGTTATATATATATTTTGTCAGCGCATGTCTGCCAAAGAATTTGTTGATAAAGTAAAGTAGTTGATTCTAATGACATATCTTATTTAGTGTGATAATTAGTAGTATATTTTTATCTCCTAATTGTTGTTTTTAACGTAAAGGTTCAACATTAATTATTTATGCTAATTCTCTTGTGGAGTAAATATATTCCTTGTCATGTTAAATTTTATAAGCTATATGCTGCAGTATTTGGATCTACGTGGTCATGTATTTTGATGCATTCTAACAGCCCCAATTACATATCACTGTGTCATTACTAGGTAAATATATGTTTGCAATGGACATTGGACTATTATGAAGGTAAGTATGATAAATCAACCATAAGCATATTTATGACAGTAACTTTATGGCTATATGATTATTGCGTGATATATTTAAAATTTTATTGTCACGCATTGTTCTTCAAGTACTGATGTGGCAAGTAAGATTATTATCACAGTATTTCATCTTCTGGTTTATCGTGACATGTTAAAGAGAAATTCTCTATATTATATATGTATGTCTCGATTTGCTTGCTATAATAACATCTTTAAAGAGGTACTAAGCTATCATAAATATGATATGGTTAAGGCACGTTCAAATGATTACATTACATTCTCGAAGAATGAGAACTTTTGATAAATATTACAAATACAGATCCATTCCCTCAAGCCTAATGTGAGAGCATGTAATAAAGCTTATAAATACGGATGTGCGTTTGTGGGGAGTTATAATGACTCATCTCCAGAAGAGATAAAATAATTGAGAAGAAAAAAAAAATTCTATGTTATATTCCCAAAGTAAGAAACTCAGGAATCTGCTCCCGAAGTAGCAAACTCTAAAATGCATTTCGAAGAGAAAATTTTGAACTTTCTCCCGAAGTAGTAAACCTTTAAACTTTCTTTCTTGAAGTAGTAAGTTTGAAATTTACTCCTAAAGTAATAAGATTTTGAAATTTACTCTGGATCGTAGTAAGACTTTGAACCGTATCGAGGAAGTTAACTTTGTTGACAACCATTTATTGCAGCCTCTCGTGACGGGTGCACCAATAAGTTCTGCACGGTGTGAAGGTCTCATCTAGATATAGAAACTTGTAATCGAGTTGACTAACTTAGGCAGATCCAAAAGGCAACAAGGTAGATACTTAGCGAGGATAGAACCAATTCAAATATTGACTCTTTTGATCGGAGTCCTATATAATTATTCTTAGAAGCAGTTACAAGTGAGGACCAATTTATTAATTGAGATCAAAATATGCTTGTGCTACTTTCTCCGTGCTTGAAGTTCATTGTGATTTGCTTATCCATAATTGTTAATTTTGAATTTTCTTTTAGACGTAGTGTTAAATTTATGCTCATAATCATCGAAGTGGTGGTATTTCAATATGTTTCTTGTACAGTTTGAGAGAAATAATGAGCTATTGAAAATTATGTATAAACTCATCTAAATGATCAAGTTTCATTCTAAGTGAATGAAAATACCACGACACACCTCCCCGGAGAGATAAAACAACGGAGATAAAAAATGTTATTTTGTGGTATGAAGGTCATTGCTGCACATACCTGTCGTACGTCAAATCATCTTGGATATTTTTATTATGTATCAATCTATGTATCAATCTAAGGCAAAAGGATACAAATTTTGTAGAATACTTTCTCCTATAACCACATCAAGATATTATGTTTACTTGCGATTTTCTTGAAGGAAATAATGATTAAATACAAACTTTCCGAAGAAAGAAATAACTATGTGGTTGTCGGTGATATAAAATATTCGGATGTTAGTGGGTATTCTCCTTGAAGAAGATATTTACCATTGAAGTTGATGATAGAATTATTAAAGACTATATAACTTAATGTTTACTTTTCGTTATGAATTTACAATTATTTTAAATGTTCATTTGATTACTGTTTATTTCATGACACCAGCAGTGTCTGACTAAAATTTCTTTTATGATACCAGCAGTATCTAAGAAATGTTTGGTAGTACAAAATTAATAATTAAGAGCTCCAGAAGAGCTAATTATTTAGAAAATCATGACACGAGTAGAGTTCAAATAATATTTGATTATTGAGAATAAATTAAAGGCCCCTGAAGAGCGTATATACTATTATGTCATTCGTTCTAGATTGTAATATACGAAGTTGTTATGATCGAAACATAAGTTGTAGTAAACCCGAAGTTTACTAAAGTAAATGGCTATCATATTGAAGCTATAAATGATTGGAGGATTAAATATCTTCAAAATCATAGTGGGTAAGAAATATGTATGTGAAAGGTTATCCTCTTTATTCTCCAAATTGTACTACACAAATATAAGCATGATGAAATTACATGTCACAGTAAACTAGAAGTTTATTGATAAAAAAAAAAAAAAAATCAGGTCATAGTAAACCAGAAGTTTACTAAAACAAACAACGCATGGCATGGTAAACTTGAAGTTTACTAGTATAAATAATTACATTAGTTGGCATGAGCGATTTGGTCATCCCGATTCAAATATGATGTGCAGATTGAGTATTTGACATACATTAAAGAACTAGAAGATTCTTCAAGAATTTATTTTTATTGCTTGTTCTCATAATAAGTTGATTATACTGGCTAATGTTGGGATTGAGTTCCCTAAATTCTGGAAAAGTATAAAAGGTGAATATTGGCCCGTTCACCTGTTATGTGATGTCTTAAATAGATGTATCGATAGGACGGTCACATGTGCGTTTATTTTCAACCTGCAGTTTGACATATGTAAAGTTACTTGCTCAAAATAATTGAGGTGAGAGCACAATTTTCAGATTATGTAATTAAGATAATTCATCTTGTTAATCTTGGTTTATACCAATTTGGTTTGGCGTTGAATGCCTCACGATAAATGGCTAAACCATTGCTTATGAGAACAAAGCTTCATGTCTTTGGTCTGAGATATGATATATTGTATGTAACATCATTTGTATGCTTCAAACCAATAAATTACGATAATTCTTCCTTCACAATTGGTTCAGGGTTAGGAACCAGATATTTTCATCTAACAGTTTTTTATGTGTGATATATGATTACTTAATCTAGCATGATGCAAAAAGATGGATTCCCCTAAAGAAGATGGGATATATGTTAGTTTTTCTAACATAAGGGGGAGAGAATAAGCAGCTCAGGAATATGTTATGAATTATCATTAGTATGATCCTCATTCCAAAGATAATTCAACTCAAATGCTAGAAGCGTTCTTGACCCAAAAATTAATTTCTAATTTCAATGCGAAATGCTCCTATTAAATTCATGTCCCCGAAGGACGTAGTCTATAGCATGCATGAAGCGTGGTAGACTAATGGGTTCCAAATGCAATAATCATTGAAAAGAAAGAGGAGCAAATGATTAATGATCATTATAAGGAGGCAATGTGCTCTTGAAGAGCATACGACATAACACTTCATGAAACCTCATGAGATGTTTAGGTACCTAAAATAATGAAAGTGATGAGATCTCAATAAGTTACGTCACATTGCGAACCGATACAAATGATATATCGTCGACGATATCTTTGGTACAATATAGCGCAATATTGTAAAAGATTGTGAGGATCTGAATTCTACGTCTATTAAAGCATGCTTAACGTAGAAATTATTATCAAGTGAAATGACACATCTTGGTAAGTGTAAAGCTTATTGGACATGTTGTTCATACACCAGAAGATGTCACATATTTAAATAGAAATAAATCTTTGTAACAACCTATGTGAATTACTTGACAAAATTATATGAAAATTTACGGAAGAATTTTAATTGCCCGAAGTATATACAAGTTGTAGAAATTTGTTCATAATTCTCATATGAATTAAGTGAAGCAAGGTGAACGCGGTTTTATCACCTTAATGAATATTTACTGACTAAGGGCACAAATGACTCTATTTATCCTTATGACTTTGTGAAAATCAAAATCTGTCATATTGTTGGAGCAAGTTGATTACTTGAATATTATTGAAATTCTTGAAGAGTTCTCAAAAGCAATATATTATCTGTTGAAAGAAGTTGAAATGAGAAAACTTGAATATTTTGGTCACAAGTGCCATATCTTTACGCAATTAGTGCATTTATATATTTTGCTATGACTATGAGGATTATAGTCATACGATGTTCGTACTACATACGATCAAATCATATAAAGGTAACATGTCGTTTATAAAGGTGTCTAATTACACTTGGAGTGATTTCAATAATATTATATACCAATGCAACTCTATCCAAAGATTGAAGATGCAACAGCATACATAGCCCAACTAAAGAGAGGATTGATAAAAGCACAAGAGCTCCAGAAGAATGGTAATATCAACGTGCAAGAGATTTGCTCGAGCGATAATATAGGCTGATTTATTCACAGTCTCTACCAATCGAAACTTTCGAGAAGATGGTAAGATTGAGATGTGAAGATTCAAGTTTTGGATTGAAGTTCTATTAGGGGGAGTTAATACGCGTTGTACTCTTTTTTCCCTTTCAAAGTTTTTGTCATTTTGGGTTTTTCCTTGTAAGGTTTTAATGAGGCAACCAAATGCCGTATTATTAGAAATGTGTACTCTTTTTTCCTTCACTAGAATTTTTAAAATTGGGTTTTTTCTAGTAAGGTTTTAACGAGGCACATTATCTACCAAATAGACATCCAAGGGGGAGTGTTATAAATATTATTTAATTATGGATGTCTATCTTTAGGAGAAATATTAGGGTAAGTGACTTTGGGATCAAGTCACTTTTCCCCTATAAATATAAATGTTCTCCTTCATTGTAAATTAATCCCTAACAAGAGAAATAAGAATTCTTCTCTCTTTCTCTACAAATATTCTTGTTCTTTGCTTTATTATTTTATAACAATTTTTTTTTTTTTTTAACTTCACTTTTAATATTCTGATGATATAAAACAAGTTTAAATAAAGACGTAGGGATTGGTATAATGGACATTGATTTATTAAAATTACGATGCAATTACTGTTATTGTTGTTTTATGCTAACTAACCTAACTATTGGGTAGTCAAATAGTATATATTTTTTCCACTCTTTTTGAAAATTTTAAATTATTAACTATGATGACATATAATAATATTTGTATAATCTTCAAACATGTGAGTTTTATTCAAGAAAATTGAAAAATTGATGATCAAATTCAAATTCAAATTAAACATCTTTGTTTCTGCACTCTGAACCCCCCTTCACTTCACAAAAAATGAGATAGGGGAAGTTTTTAAAAGAAAAATGGTGTTGGAGCTATATCAACAATAACTTTATTCACTAACTTGGATAAATGATAATATTTACATTTTCTTGAATACTGTAGTATATTCGTCAGAAAATAAGTCAATCAACATGTGATTTTTTTTTTAAGTCGGTTATAAGAACCACTAATATGGTATATGTCGTACTTGATCATTTCTTCTTTTTATTTTTTGGCAGCATACTTAATCCTTTCATGAATTACTGAAAAATATTATAGCGCTTTTTAATAAAAATAATGGAGAATTTTTTTATGCTTTTCTTTTTTTTTTTAAAAAAATGTCACGTCTAATAAAAAAACAAACACTAAATGACACTCTACAATGATACAGTTACGTAAATTCATTCATTAAATTGATACTTCTCACTGGTGAAGTTATATAATACAGTCAAATTCAAAAGCAAAACTTCAAGATGCTAATTAGATGATCGCCGAAAGGTTAGTATCACTGTTATGATGTTTTTGCAAGTCTAAAGTATGTTTCAAAAAAAGTAGCAATCACTAATATTCTGGAATTTAAATATTTCACGGCTAAGATTTTGGAGCGGGCCTTCTTTTATTTTAAATTAGTGTAGCAAAATAGAGAAAAAAATAACCACAAACCCAAAATACAATAAATAATATCATCTCAATTATAGAGTATCAGATTTTCATAAGACATTTGTAATGACTAATGTGATCGAGCAAAGAACAATAGTAAATGATAAAAAATATAATTAAATAATTTATTTATACTTTAATTTTATTATTGAGCTTGGATGTATACTACCACAGTCCTGCAAATACTAGCATATTAATATGTATAAAATGTATCAACATATCAGAGTGGCGCATGGGAAGCGTGGTGGGCCCATAACCCACAGGTCCCAGGATTGAAATTTGGCTCTGATATATTTGAGAAAAGAACATATTTTACTCTTTTTAAGTAGTTTTTTAACCCGGCTAGGAGAACACTTTACTTGTTTCGGATGTTGAATCTCACCCGAGGGGCAGGAGTTCAAATCTTAGCGACAATTATTTTGTAATCATAAACCTTGCCTATTGTCTACGTTTGCACCTTTTTAAATTTTTG
>NW_026721481.1:0-8598 GCF_029784015.1 Lycium ferocissimum
TAATGACATTCTTATTGATTAATTGAGACATGGAAATCTTTTGTAAAGGAGTTATACGTTTTCAAAACATTGATTGGAATGACTTATTCTTTGATTGGAATGACTAGTTTTTTTGATATGGCATAATGAACTTTAATGTTATTGATGGTGTGACTACTTTGAGATAAATTGTGAATCGGCTTCTATGCCATGGACATTGTTGTTGTGTTTACCTTGCTATTCGAGAGGAAGAGTAGCCACTATGGATCCTAGTGTATTAATTGCCTTGCCATTCGGGGGAAAGAGTGGCCACTTCCGAGTTCGCTACCTGGGGTGTATTAATTGCCTTGCTATTCGGGAGAAGAGTAGCCACCGTGAATCCATATTACGGTGTTTTCGTCGTATTGTTGATATTGAGTTGGGCCTATATGGCCATTGTGATATCCATCTTTATTATGGAACTAGTATTTATGCCTGATTGATTTAAAGCATAATCGAAACTGGGATTTTGAAATGGCTTTGTAAACCGTTTAACAAACGATATTAAGAACTACAAAGTGGAATAACTGTTTTTATACTATCTGTTTAGAGCTGATTTCTTTATGTATTATTATATTTTATTTTTATATTACTTGTTGTCCCCGAGGCACTCACTGAGTACGAAAGTACTCAGGCATACCATTGTTGTTTTTTTTGATGGTATGTTAGGTAACGAGAAAATGTAAAAGTTTGTGATATTCTCGACGCTTAGGAGAACTTGCTGCTGTTGTTGATTTGGTGAGCCCACATTCTTGTTCGTGGGACACTTCCTATTTTATTTATTATTCTAGATTTCCGGGCTGCGTCCCGAAGTTAGATGATTGTTGTGTCTCTTAGAAGCTCCATAGATAGTTGTCAGAATTGTGGGTAGATTGTCAAAGTCTCGTACGACTTAATGGGTGTTTGCCACGTTTATGACTATTTACTTATATTAGACTTCCGCTGATTTTATTTTATAATTGTGATCCTGATATATGCGGTTACTTATAACTTTATTTAATTTAATAAGGAAAGATTATTAAAAAGGAATTTGATGTTACATTTCTTTTATAAACTGTTGGAGCCGAATATTGAACCTGGCGAGTTCAAGTGTTATTATTGTGTCATTTAGGTTCTTCCGACGTTGTTCATGACATCGGATGCCGGTCAAATCTAGGGTGGGTTTTGGGGCGTGACAATTATGTTCCTATCTGTTTATCTTGTTGATTTTATTCTTATATGCGTGAACTAATCTTAGTTCGCCTATGATGCTTACCGGTATATAGTGTTTGTACTTATACTACCTTGCTGCATCCTTTTTGAGTGAAGATCGTGTTCCAGATATTTCATCTAGACCACATCTCTAGCTTGAAGCTGGTTTGCTTAATCAGATCCGAGGGTGAGTTTCTATCCATGCCATGCCGCCTGAAGATATTTCTTTCAAGATGTCTACTTTCATTCCAGACATTATTTATTATTATATTTGACAGATATTTCATTGTTTAGACATTGTTGGTTAGAGTCCTTGTACGATGACTTTCAGATTTTGGGAATTTAATAGTATTTAATAGTTAGACTTCCGCACTTATATTATTTATCATTTATGACTTGGTTAGACTACGTATTTATTGATTGTTAGAGTATAATTGATTAAAGAAATTGAAATTGGCTAGTGATTAAAGGGTTAACGGGTAAGGGTTCGCCTACTAGTAATAATAAAGTAGGTTCCCGCACGATCGATAATTAGGGTCGTGGCAGTTGGTATCAAAGCATCAGGTTCGTGAATCTAGTTGTATAAGGACGTGTCTAGTAGAGTCTTGTGGATGGGTATGAAGAGCTCTGTACTTATCTGTAAGAGGCTATAGGACATTTAGGAAACTTCCACTTCTTTCATTCTTTCATGCTACTTCATTCAAATTGGTATCTAGTGGATTCCAATTGGTATCTGTACTTCCTTGTCTTATTCTTCCACGAATGGTGGAAACTCATTTCCTAAACTCTTATGTGATCGGTAATTAGGGCCGTGACAGAAAGCATCTATGCTCAGCACACTATTTAAATAAGTATTCTCAATATAAAATATCATTTAAATGCAATTACATACACACAAACACATGAAAGTTGCATATATATATATGAATGGTATATTTTCCAAAGCAAGCCAAATAGATACCAAATGAATTCAACAAAGAAGTGAAATTACAACACAAGAAAAGCCCAAACAGTTAACAGGTACATAAAGGCCCAAATCCAAGGTTACAAGTAGAGCAAAACAGTTCAGGCCCCTATCAGTTTTCATGGGGCAAAGTATGATGATCAGACCCAAATTAATTAATCAACAAAGGCAATTAGGTTAACCAACCTTCATGATATACAATTAATATACACAGTATACAATCCAATATATACCAAGGTATGTGTTGACATCTAATTTTTGACCTCCCGCAATTTATTTTAAGTGCCCGGAGTCCTTGGGCAATAAATAAAATCAGCTACGCATCCTAAAGGGTCTAGGTAATTTTTTTTTTAATGAAATTATTTGGGATAGTATTTCACCCTTTAAATTGGTAAAGAAATCCCTAAGATATTTTTAAATTTTGTGGAAATCAATTAGGATTTTTATGACATTCAAGGAATATATTTATTGAGATTAATCAAAGGCAAAAACCCTTTTGGATAATTATTTGCTTAATTAATTAAATCAAGGAAAATTAGATTAATGAGTAATTTTATTCCATTTTATTGTCCAAGGCACTTTCAGTAATTAAAAGAATTGACCATTTTACCCCTTAATTCTTGATTATGTGTGTGTTTGCGTAGTTGTTTAATTGGTAAATTATATGGTTAATTAATTTAAGACCAGTATCTGCAAAATGATTTAAATTAGTCATGTTTTAAATTAATTAAGTCCTAATGGACTAATAATTAGTTTTTAATTTTTTAAATTATTTATTGTTATCCCCGACCCTCCATACATATATATATATATATATATATATATACATCGTGGTCTTTTTTTAATTATAAATATACATGTTGTATATATACATGTATATACAGAAAGGGGCCTAGCATTTTTTTTAATAAAAAGGACCAAGCCTAGTCCAATATGGACCAGACCCGGTCCATTAGCAATTAAAAGGGAGGGAGTAATATACTCCTCTCCTCCGTCTCATTTACAAAGACCCTAGGGATCGTTTAGCAAAGGAGAAGAGAGGGAGGCAGCTAGAGTAAGACCCTAGTGCCGCCCCACTGTTCCTCCAACCACTCGCCCCTTTTCAGTCCTGTCCCATCGTATTTGGGGTGAATAACGTGAGGGAGAGGACGAAGCATTAATAGCTTCGTCTTTCTCTCCCCAAAAATCAGCCAAACAACCCCTAAAGGTACAACCCTTCCTTTTTATATATTTTTTCGTCATTATTATTAGTATTGAAGCTTGTAGACCATTGATTTCATTTTTTCTGCCTTGAATCTGACTGTGTGTTGGATTTGTGAGTAAAGACTTGTAAAATTTTCAAGTCCCACATCGTTGTTTGATATTCTGAGATGTATTTTGGGGGTTCTATAAATAGAACCCCATTTGTTCAAAGAAGAAAGAGGCTGAGAATTATGATTTTTAAGTCTTAAGAGTTCCATCAGTCAAAAAATTTAGTTTTAACCTAAGAGTTTCAGTTTTTCTAGTTCTAAATTTTTTCTTTCATTTATTTGTGTGGTGTTGGTGGCCTGAGTTTGGCATTGGAAGCACAAAAGCTTCCAAGTCCATCGTTTGACCCTGGTTGCACTCACGAAGGGTAAAAACCTTTTAGATTATTGCCTTCATTTCTATTTATATTAAGTTTAGTTTAGTTAATATGATTATGTATGGTTCAGGATAAATTTTAAGTTAGTATGCTAGTTTATTGCCTTCCCTTTTAGATTATGTCTATACTATGCTTAATTAATATATGTGGTTTAGGATAAAGTTTCACCTGATGTGTTTGTTATGATTGTTTTCTTTTACTGGGTTATGCTTAGTTAAGGTACTTCATGTGTGTTGGGAACATAGTTTAAGATGACAGGCTTGTTGTGACTCAGATTTCCATTTTTTTTAGAATTTATGTTCATATTATGTTTGCTTAATATGATTAGATTCCTTTTTATGTGTGTTTTGGAACATAGTTTCAAGCTAATAGGCTAGTTTGGTTTGGTCTTTTTTCATTACGATTTCCATCGGGATCATGTTTGGCTAATGTCTTGAAGAATACTGTGTGGTTTGGGAAAGTCTGAGCGGATATGCTTTTTTTGGTTTGGCATTTCCACTTAGATTTTCTATTTAGATCCTACTTGCTTAATGGTGATCAAGAGTATTTAAGTGTGGCTTAGACTATATTTTGAGTTAATGAGTTTGGTTGATTTGAATTTTTGTTCTATCATGTTTGTTCAAACACCACTAAGTGCGTTATGTGGGGAGTTTGGGACGTGGTTTAAGTTAATGTATTTGCTTGATGTGTGTTATAAAGCTTGTGCCTTGAATTGAAGTCAAAGTAGGTCTGTTAAATGTCATGAGGGGTCTAGTCCTATGTGTCCCATGTGATAGGCTTGGTTCAGGGAGTTAGTTTGAAGTCACAGGCTCTTTTAGTGACTTACTTGCCTTATGTTCTTGTTTGTTGTTCATTTGGAGGTGTGTCTGGGTCTGAGGGTCAACTAAGGAAGGTATCAAGAGGTTTGTTTGAAGTAAAGTGTCTGATCTTACTGAATAATCTATCTTAATCATGGGTTGGTTGGGAAGTCTGAAGTCTTAAATCTAGTCTGGTTATTGTTTGTCTTACTTGATCATGTGTTAGTTGGGAAGGGATGTTATAAAGAGACCTGGTCTGGTTATTGTTTGTCTTACTTGATCATGTGTTAGTTGGGAAGTCTGAAGTCTTGTTATGAAGGAACCTAGTCTGGTTATTAATTGTCCTAACTGATCATGTGTTTTGTTTGAAAAGTTGAAAGTCTAATAGGAACTGGACCTAGTCTTACCATTACTTGTTCTACTTAATCATGTTGTTTGTTTGGAAGTTGGAGTGTTGATATGCCTTGGACCTAGTCTGATCATGTCTGTCATATCTAGTTATATGTTTTTATTCTAAAAGGGTGAAGGTTTACTGTGTGCTCTTGTGTCACGACCCAAACCGATGGGCCATGACCAGTGCCCGAGCTGGACACTCGTACACGAACCTGCTAAATATAATCAGACTGGAACTAAGGATAATATGGAAATTTGTAAAAGCAAGCTACAGACTTATAACGCCACATATCATAATGAACCTGTCTCCTGAGGAGTCACAGCTAACCAAAACATAACAGAATATACAAGCCGACAAGACTGCCACTATATACAGGAATATCAAAAACGGACTATGTCGATATAGCTAACCAAAGCCCATATACAACCCACACATGTCTACAGACCTCTAAGAGTATAATAGTAAAATATGATGGGACAGGGCCCCGCCGTACCCCTGGATATGCATAAGTCTATATCAAAGGATCTGTACCAAAACGACTCAAGCTCCGGAACAATGGAGCTCTCAGCAAGTGACGAAGTCCGGGTCGAGGATCACCAACCGAATGTACGTACTGCGGCATGAAACACAGCCCTCGAATAAAGAGGGTCAGTACAGAAAATGTATGCGAATATGTAAAGCATAAGAACATCAAGCACAGATGAATCATGAAAACCAGTATCAATAATTGAATACATATGTGGGTAACATCTGAGAATATCTGCGTAACTCTATATGACTGAAACTAACTCTATGGCGTATGATAGGCATAGATTATAATATAATCGTTAGTCTTCGTGGAACGTACGTACCGATCCATATATAATATAATAATGCCGAGGAACGTACGGCCCGATCCATATATATAATATAATAATGCCGAGGAGCGTACGGCCCGATCCATATATAATATAATAATGCCGAGGAACGTACGACCCGATCCATATATAATATAATATATATAAATGCATGTAAGACTCAGAAAAGGATACTCCGAGCTCATCTAGTGACATAAGAAGCTAGTATGATAAGTCTCTGGGAGTTATGGACATAAAACATAGGAGGCCAAGGATACAAATGTCTCTACACTATCTATGACTAGAGTCTTTAGAACTCGCTTGCTCACTGTGTTCGTTCATGTGATAAGGATCATGCCAAAATGAAAGAAAGGGATAGCCTTAACATACCTGACAATCTACCTAATCACCCAACGTCCACTCCTCGAGTTCGTATGTCTACAATCACGACGATAATATCACGATTAGACCATTTACTATGTAATTTGTATGCGAACGGAACTTAATGATATTCGGGTAGCATTTCCTCTATAAACTGGACAATCCCGAAAATCCAATTCAATTGAATCATCAACAACATCAATAACAATACCAACCATTATCATACATCATAACTCAGCTGATTCCATCCATTTAATCCAACTAAAACAGCCCCCGATCCATAAATCTCAACAAAACAACAAAAGAGTTTATAACGCTATTTTCTTCGTTCGAATCCGTTAAAACCCTAATTAAACTTATTAACAATGAAAAAGGGACCTTAATATTACCTCAAGTATGCATAAACCACGTCAACACTCCTCTTTTTGGCTGATTTTTAGCTCAAACTGAAGGCAACACGACGCACAACGCTTTTCTCTTCATGAGCTTTGGGATTCGGGGCTCAGATTTTGATCAAAATGGCTTTCTTAGCCTCGAAGTTCTCTCCCTCTCTATCTAATGTTTTGGAAGCTCCTAGACGAAAATTACCAGCCCTCAAATGAAATTTCCATATATATTAACGTTAATGGGCCTCATGGGCCGAAATATAAATGCTCTCAACATGCTGCTCCGCCAGCGCAACTTTCATCGTCCATAACTCCTTATTTCGATATCATTTTGATGATTGGTTTATTGAATTGGAAACTAGACTCGATGAAATTCATTTTAGGCTTTTGAAACACCTTAAAACTCCTCATATACTAGGAGATATGCCTCCAACAATATGGGCTAAAAATCTGGTCCGAGATTTTACTGAAGTTGTTCCGATTCCTTTCCTTTAGATTCGTTTAACTTCTAATCCTCTTGCCACCCTCATGTAACCTCTTATACATACATATACATACTCATATACATCCATAACAATACATACAGGCATCTCGAAGGTCCCGGAGAATCACAATAACCTTAAATATAACTAGAGAACTCACAAAGCTTCGACGAAACTCCAATCGCAAAAGTATATTCATATCTTTTGTCCATCTTCTATATCATTACTAATAATCTCAAATACTTTAAAAGGGAACTCACATTACCCCATGTACGTACTCATAACATGATTTCAAATCCTTTAGGTTACCATGTCACCTCGGGATACTTAAGGCAACCATATATATAATGATATTCTTACTAACTCGATTAACTTTCTTTGAACTTTATTAACTCATTCATTCTTGTCTTAAGTCAAGTTGCGCGGACTCTTACGGGGTGTAACATCCTTCCCCCCTTAGGAACATTCATCCTCGAATGTTCTACCTTGCGAGCTTACGACGCTTTTTTTATTTTCTTTGAAATGGTTGTCCTCCTTTAGTTCCTAATCTCCATGCTCTTATACTATGGGCTCATTAGTCTTTTTTTTTTTTCATATCCTTTCAATTCTCTATTGAACTCATTCATTAGTTCCATATCCTCATGTTCTTATATATGTACTTAGTGGTCAATTGATATCTAGTTACTGTCCTGGGACCTGCTGCCCTTAAGATGGTCTTAACTTATGATTGCTGACTCCGCCGTGCGCGAGCACTCTTAATTGTTGTACTCTTTTGCCTTGCTCCTTATTTCTCTACTTGTAGACAAATTCCATTGTTCAGATAACTCTTCTGTCACGACCCAACTAGGGGCCGCGACGAGTACCCGATACTTGTACCGGGCACCCCCTTGTCATACGTCTTATTCCTATTACTAAGTGGGCCGTATGAACACTAGCATTTTTTTTTCTTAACAACCTCGATAATAGCATACATGTACGAGTGGCGATCAACTGTGCTAACATATTACACGGCGACAAGGACAACTAGGCTATAAAACATCTAATTTGTACATATCTGTCTACGAGCCTCTAACAAGGTACATGTAATTACAAGTAACTGACTTTGATGTGTCCAAAATATATCTACACAAAAGTAGTACCCAAAACAGAAGCTCCGGAACAACTGGAGCGCCTCTCGGTGTACAGCTGGAAAAGCTCCTAGGAGTCGAACCCGTCAACCTGTCTACCTGCGTGGCATGAGACGCAGCCCCCGAGGAAGAGGGGTCAGTACGAGCAGTGTACCGAGTATGTAAGCCATGAAAATAACACAATGAAGCATGTAACATGTGAGCGATAACAACATGTGGGACCAAGGATCATATAACGAGATAAAAGGGGTAATCTGTACCTGTAAGTGCCTTTCGGGCGGTGTCATGCTTGCTTATTATATATTTTTTTCAAAACATTTCTTGTCATATACATGTGAAAATAGAACAAGTCATAGCGCCGAAATCGTCGGCTCGCCCCCACGTGTCCCGCGTCGGGA
>NW_026721482.1:0-9137 GCF_029784015.1 Lycium ferocissimum
CTTTTTTTTTTGCTCTTTGTGACATTAAGTTATAGAAAAATTAGTTTGATAAATTCTAAAAACTCTTAAAAATTAAAAACTTCCCAAATATTTAAATTACACAAAAATATTTAGAAATTGAACAAATATTTATTATGAATAAAAGTTAAATTTTTAATTAAATTTTTTTCCGCTCTTTGTGACATTAAGTTATTAAAAAATTAATTTGATAAATTCTAAAAACTCTTAAAAATTAAAAACTTTCCAAATATTTAAATTGCACAGAAATATTTAGAAATTGAACAAATATTTTTTTTCCTTGTCCTTACTTTAGACTTTTTTGTTTACCTTCACACAAATACATGACATAATGTCTCTTATTTTTTGACAACATCCAATATGAATTATAACGTTTTCTTCCAAAAAGAAGAAAAATAGTTTGTTTCAAAGGACATCATTATATATGCTATATTTATTCTTTTGCTGACCGCGTAGTACGCCTTGAACTATTTTTTTTTTTTAGACAAATGGAGCATAAGCTACAAAACTTACATTGTTTGTTATGTATAGAAAATATTATTAAGTACGCGTGCTTTATATTTAAAAAATAATACACCAAATAATATCCCAAAAAGATTAATTTTGTTAAACATGAATGATAAATCTAATCAACATACAAAACAATACAATGTGAAGATGAAAAGATTCAAATTTCAATATTGTTAATAAATGATTTAGATATAAATAAATAATTTAGGTAAAAATATGTAATCCAAACGAAGACCAATTTTATATGTTAAATTAAACCATCAAAGAGTTATTAATTAGAGAAATTTCATTTTTTGTGTGCATTACATACTTACATGTTTCAATTAAGGTAACTGCAAATGTGGTGTATTCTCTTATTCAAATTATGCATAGTGACGCGTTTTTTTTAGTTGGCATCCTCACAATTCACAATTTCTTAAGTACTTTAAGAGGACCTTAAGATTTCTAAATTTATCAAAATTGGGTATGACACCTTAAAAATAAAGAAATAAAGAGGAGTAAAAAATGATGACATGTCACATCACCTTCAAAAAGTTGGTTTAAAGAGTATTATATTTACCAAAAAGGGCTTGAAAGTGCCTTGATATTTTTTTATAGCACTATAGTAGATGAAGCAATTAAATTCAAATAGAGAAAAGACATCATTTCATTCTTGATCTCAAGAGGATTAAAAAAATCCTTTTCGCTTTAGCAACTAAACTTAACTTGCATTTATTTAACCCCTTAACAACTTTCATCCCAATTATTTACCAACCCGAGAGCCGACGTGGCAAAAAAAAAAAAAAAAAAAAAAATTAAGAGAGTGAAAAATATAAAAAGGTGGGCCCGCTGATATATATATATATATATAATTAAAAAATAAAATAAAAATAATATATAATTAAAAAATAATTAATTATTTTCTCTCCAATTATGACCCCACCCCAGAAGGCCAATTTGCCCCTCCTATTTCCACCAGTTCAGGCGATTTTTTGTCCTTTCACTTCATTTTTTTTATTTTTGGCAAACACATTGTTCTTTTTTCATTTTCTCCCTCAACCTACCATAAGAACCCTCAACACTCCTTAACTTCAACAATGATTCTAATTATCTATAAAGAAAGTTGAAATTTCATCCCGTTAGTTTAGGAAAATCGTCCAAAAGATCCGTTGGTCTATTTTGTTTTTGGCTATTATTATTATTATTAGCCATTTTTTCCATAATCATTATTCCATAACTTTATTTTTTGAAAGAAAACAAAAATCAAAATCAAGAAACCAAAAAATGGTGAAAATGGTAAGAAAAGAATGATGAATATAGAGAGAAAAGAGATATTTTTGTGAAGAAGAAGAAGGAGGAAGTTTTTCCTTCTCTCATATAGCGGGGGGTTTGTGGGTGAGCTGGGGTGGTCGTGACCAACCACTTTCCATTCCCTTTCCCACCACCTGTGGCGTGGCGGGGAGGGGTACGTGGGGTGGGGTGGTCACAAAGCAAAACTAAAACACCATTGGGGACGGCGAAAAAGGGTGAAGAAGGGCTCACTGGCTATGTTCCATGGGGTGGGGGTTGTGACAAAGAAAGAAGATGGTGGTGGTTATAGCAGGTGTTGATTATGGAAGAAATGGGGTTGCTCCCTAATAATAATAATGACGATAATAACAGCTCTAGCTATTAACCTCATTTCTCCTTTTTTAGGCTAAAAGGAATGGGATGAAATTTCTTGAGGTGACCGGTGGTGGTGGTAGGTGTTGTTTGATTTTGTTATTTTTTTTTTCAGAGGAGAAAGAACAAGGTTTCTATTTATGAAAAAATGGTGTTTTATTTTTTAGTATTGGAGTTGGCCATAAAGTCGGCGGCTGGAGATGTGGCTAAGAATGGAAGTTAAGGGTGGGAAAGGGGGGGTTGAGAAGAAGAAGAAATGAGAAGGAGGAAAGAAGAAGGAGGAGAAAATAATAAAGAAAAAAAGGGAAGAAGGGTTAGTATTTTGGCAAGACGTGGCAACGACGTGGCCAACGATGGCAAATGACGTGAGCGCGAGTGTAATACACCTCATCATGTAGAGTGATATTATTTTCTCGGGGTGGTAAATAATTGGGATGAAAGTTGTTAAGGGGTAAATAAATACAAATTAAGTTTTTTACCGCAAAAAAATTTCGAGGTTCGAGAATGACGTTTTTTCTTCATTAAATATAAAGGTAAATTTGGAAGAGGTAACCTTTAGTTGGCAACCATTAGTTGTAATGTAATCAAGGATTACAAAAAAGTTAAATTTGCCCTTATTACATGTAGTAATATATATATATATTTTTTTCATATGAGAAGCAGCAATGTTTCTATTTCTGAAATCAATGGTGTTTTAGTTTTCTTTGTGAAAATAACAAAAAAGGTGTATCAATACATTCAAACAATGGTGGGAAAGGCAAAATGAGAGAGGTTGTTGGTGGGAGACTCCAACTTCAACTACAAGGAGAAAATAGGAGAGAAGTGAAGACTTCGTTATTTTCTAGCAAGTTACTTTTGGATAATTGGGATTCTTATGCATAATCTCTAAAAAGAAAAAAGAAAAAATAGTATGGCAATATTCTCACCTCTTCTAAACCTTATGAACCAAAAATGTGATGAACCCTTTCCCCAAACACCACCATCTCAAAACAATTCACAGGAGCCGTCACCCATTCCATAATACAAAACTCAACAAAAATGGCGAAAATCAATGAAGATCAAGTACTTAAAGCAGTCAACGCTCTTCTCAAATGGAAAAAACTTCAATCCAATAAAACCCAAAACCCACAATCATATCAAGAAGATGAAGAAGAAACACAATTAGTAGATGATAATTTCATTTACCTTCAATTAACTCTCAAGAAAATCCCACCAAAAGAACTCACTAACCCTCACAAAATCACTCTTTGTCACCCCATTTCAACATTCTCCAATATTTGTCTCATCATTAATGACAATCCCAAAAAACCCCACAACTCAAAATCCAATCTTGATGGACCCCAACACTCAAAAACCAAACTTGATGGACCCCACAATTCAAGAACCAATGTTGATGTTGAAACAGTTCAAAAAAAGATCAAATCTTTAGAAATACCAATTACTAAAGTTTTGAAGTTGTCTAAGTTGAAAGCTGAGTATAAGTCTTTTGAAGCTAAAAGGGATTTGTATGAGTTCATATGAACTGTTTTTAGCTGATAAAACAGTGGTTAATTTGCTTCCAGGTTTATTAGGGAAGCAATTTTACAAAAAGAAAAGGAAAGTACCTGTGCCTGTTGATTTAAGAGGGAATAGTAATTGGAAAGAGGAGATAGAAAGAGCGTTTTCGTCGACTTTGTTGTGTTTAGGGAGTGGGACATGTAGTGTTTTGAAAGTTGGGAGAAATGGGATGGAGAGTGGTGAAGTTGTTGAGAATGTTTTAGCTGCTATTGATGGAATTGTTGAGTTTGTTCCGAAAAAATTGGGTGGTGTTAGAGCTTTTCATTTGAAGTTTTTGGATTCATTGGCATTGCCTATTTATGAGGATTTGCCTGATCAAAGAGAAAATAATGAGAAGAAAAAGAAGTAAAGAAAGTGAAGATTTTTCCAGCTAGAAGTCTGACGCATAGGCTCGATCACAATCAAATGTTATGTTTTGTGGTAAATTTGGATGAAATGTTTCCATTTTTATTCTTACTAGGCAGTGAATACAACAATGTGTTCTTTTCCATATTGCTGTCCTTTTATTGTCTGATTTGATCTAGTGTTGTTTCAAGTGGGAAATTCTAATGTTATATTTCTTGGTAGCTTATCAGTGTAATTCAGTTCAATTTATGATAAAAGTGAGAGTTTCAATCATCACGTGCTCAAAGGCCATCGTTTCATCCTTTTCTATTTTAGCTAGTTGTTATGTGTATTATACGTGCAACTATTTCTACTCATTGCGATCATGCGAGAATGTTTTGTTGGGTTTGTTCCGAAAAAATTGGGTGGTCTTAGAGCTTTTCATTTGATGTTTTCGGATTCATTGGCATTGCCTGTTTATGAAGCTTTGCCTGATCAAAGAGAAAATACCGAGAAGAAAAAGAAGTAGAGAAAGTGAAATCTGAGCTCAACAATCAAATGTTATATTTAGTGGTAAATTTTGATGAAGTGTTTCCATTTTTATTCTTACTAGGCAGTGAATACAACAATGTGTTCTTTTTTATTGTCTGATTTTATCAAGTGTTGTTTCAAGTGGGAAATTCTAATGTTATATTTCTTGGTAGCTTATCAGTGTAGTCGGTTTAATTTATGATAAAAGTGAGAGTTTCCATCATCATGCGCTTCAAAGGCCAGTTGTTTCATCCTCTTTTATTTCTACTCATTGCGATCATGCGAGAATGTTTGAGCTGCATTAAAGCAATTGTTGGGTTTGTTCCGAAAAAAATGGGTGGTCTTAGACCGTTTCGTTTGATGGTTTCAGATTCGTTGACATTGCCTGTTTATGAAGCTTTGCCTGATCAAAGAGAAAATGCTGAGAAGAAAAAGCAGAGAAAGTGAGATCTTGGCTCTTCAAAAAAAATTTCCAGTGCGTAAGTCATAATTAACGCATAGGCTCATAATCAAATGCTATGTTTTGTGGTAAATTTGGATGAAGTGTGTTCCATTTTTGTTCTTACTAGGCAGTGAATACTACAGTGTGTTCTTTTTTCCTTTTGCTGTAGTCCTTGTATTGTCTGATTTGATCTAGTGTTGTTTCAAGAAATCTCTGGGAGCTTATCTCAATTTATGATAAAGTAGCTTCAATCAATCATGTGCTCAAAAGGACGGTTTCAATTTAATCAAATGTTGATGAGTTTGTGGTAAATTTGGATGAAATGTTTCCATTTTTTTTCTTCCTAGGCAGTGAATACAACAATGTGTTCTTTTTTATTGTCTGATTTGATCTTTGTTGTTTTAGGGAGTGGGACTTCTAATGTTATAAAATTGGTAGCTTATCAATGGTTGAATTTATGATAAAAGTGAAGTCAATCATGGAGGCCACTGTTTCAACCTTTTCTATTTTGCTAGTTGTTATGTGAATGCAACTATTTCTACTCATTGTTGAGTTTTGTGGGTCTGTTCAAAAAATTGGGTGATCTTAGAGCTTTTCATTTGGATGTTTTCTGATTCATTGGCATTGCCTGTTATGAAGGCCTGATAAGTAATCGAGAAGACGCATAGAAAGGAAATCTCACAATCAAATGTTATTTTTTGTGGTAAATTTGGATGAAGTGTTTCCATTTTTATTCTTACTAGGCAGTGAATACAACGATTGTGTTCTTTTTCCTTTTGCTGTCCTTTTATTTGTCTGATTTGATCTAGTGTTGTTTCAAGTGGGAAATTCTAATGTTATATTTCTTGGTAGCTTATCAGTGTAGTCGGTTCAATTTATGATAAAAGTGTGAGTTTCAATCATCATGCGCTCAAAAGGCCAGTTGTTTCATCCTTTTCTAATTTAGTAGTTGTTGTGTGTATTATACGTGCAACTATTTCTAAGCATTGCGATCATGCGAGAATGTTTGCTCATTGAATAATTGAGTTTGTCCATCAAAACTTTAGCTGATTTTGAACTCATGGTTTTGGATTCAGGTTGGCATTCTGATCAGAGAAAATACTGAGAAGAAAAAGTAGAGAAAGAGATGGCTGAAAGTTCTTATGACGCATAGGCTCATAATCAAATGTTATGTTTTTCCAAAAATTGATGAAGTGTGTTCCATTTTTGTGTTTTATAGGCAGTGAATACACAGTGTGTTCTTTTTCCTTTGCTGTAACATTCTCTGATTTGATCTAGTGTTGTTTCAAATGGGAAATTCTAATGTTATATTTCTTCTTATCAGTAGCGGGTTAAAACAATTTATGGTGAGATTTTCAGTCAATCATGTGCTCAAAGGCCAGTTGATTCCATTTTTGTTCCATATATCATTTAATATAGAAAGAGCATGCCTCACAGTGTATTATCTCAAAAAAAAAGTTTTGGAAAATACTGCCGTTGAATTGTTCATTTAGTGATGTCGCTTTTCAATGTGGCCTAATTATGAGGCTTTGCCTGATCAAAGAGATCTGAGAAGAAAAGAAGTAGAAAAAAGTCTTGAGATTCCTCCTCAAATTTCCAGCTCGGTACCAATTGTTTTCAGTGATGGTCGATCAGAATCTGGTAAATTGAATGAAGTGTTTCCATAGTCAAGTCTTATTACTAGGTAGTTCCCACAATATGTTCTTTTTAAGCTGTCCTTTTATTGTCTGATTTGATCTAATGTTGTTTCAAAAAATCTAATGTTATTTTCTTGGTAGCTTACTAGTCGGTTCAATTTATGATAAAAGGGAGCAATATAAGTTGACTGTTCATTTTATCTCTTTGTGTATCATACTGCATCTATAAAATATACATGTTATCACTTTGTTGTGTTTGGAACATGTAATTAAATCTTAAATAGTATGGAGAATGGCTCTTGAATTGTTATTTGTTCTGAAAAAATTGGGTCAAAAGACATTTGTTTTGGCATTGCCTGTTTCTTGATTCCCAAACCACCTTGATGCTTTGGATTAAATAATCTTTTTTAATCTTTTACTAGATTTACAAATGACTGTCCTTTTATTACCTTCTAGTGTTGTTTCAAAGTGAAATAACAGTGTAGGTTCAATTTATGATAAAAGCGATAGTTTCAATCATCATGCGCTTCAAAGGTACTTTTCTATTTTAGCTAGTTGTTGTTGTGTATTATACATGCAACTATTTCTAATCATTGGGATCATGTGGAACTTTTGCTCTAATACCTTGAGCAGTCATAAACTTTAGCTGATTCCTGATCACTCGTTTTTTCAGGTTTACAAAACTTAAAGCGTTGATAAGTTTGGTTTTGGATTCTGCATAGGACAGCTATATCTGTTATGACATTTTATATGTGGATTGTGGCTTGTTTTATGTCATTAAGCAACAGCAGCACAGGTGTTATGCTAGGACAAGTTTCATTTTGATAATATGGTGATCAGGTATAGACAACAAAGGATCAGAACATGAGATACGAAAAATAAAACATCCAAGGTTCATTACAGAGCTTTTATGCAGAAATGTTGTATCTTAGATGGAAGAAATAAGGCCTCTCTCTTTGAGGAATGCGATGCAATCATCAAACATCTCTTCAATGGACTTGAATTTCATTCCTAAGCCCTCCAGAAGTGTTGAATTCATAGGGAGGTCGATCCAGTTCCTTAAACCTGAAATAGCAGTGTTGTCAAATGTGAATCTTCAT
This sequence comes from Lycium ferocissimum, assembly GCF_029784015.1. Classification (NCBI taxonomy): domain Eukaryota; kingdom Viridiplantae; phylum Streptophyta; class Magnoliopsida; order Solanales; family Solanaceae; genus Lycium; species Lycium ferocissimum. Next base: position 7,761 of record NW_026721482.1, read on the forward strand.
CAAAACGGTACTACATTTCTTTCTAGTTTCTATTACTATATGATTTTAGCAGAGATAACGAATAAAGATGTAGCTGTAGATATTTCTAGGTCACAGAGACGGATCCAAGAACTAAAAGCAGTAAACTGCACCTCTTTTTCTTACTATACTCACATACATACAGAGGTTTTAGTTTTTCACTTCTGTATGTATGGTAACGTATGCAGGATTATGTGCAAGTGTTATCGTCTTACTAACAAAACTTGACTTGTACATGGAGTTGTGACTTGAGCTTTAGGGGTTTTAAGGAGTTACATGTTCTAAATTAATGTTTACTTTGTATTATTTTGAAGTGGTGCTAACTACATAAACCAAATGTTTCTCTAAAATATTATACATTGAAATTTTAGCAAAGCAATGTCTGATGACAGCTCCTGCTATAATCTGCCACTACATAAGTCAGACCTCTCTATAACTGTCATCCTCTATAACAGCATTTCACTATAACAACCATGCTTTTGTGGACGATCTATCTCATGTTATGTTATGAAATATATTCTCTATAATAGCATTTCACTATAGCAGCCAAAAAGTAAAAAACGATGTTGTTATAGAGAAGATGTTGTTAGAGAGGTTTGACTGTATGTAACTTGAGTTTGAGACAATAGGTTCAAATGCACCCACAGTTTATATAATGGATCTGCCTCTTCTTGGGATTATACTAACCTTTTAGGAATAGGCAAAGCCGGGTAGCGCTCTGATAGAACCGAGACAAGTTGATTGTTGTCAAGAACTTTTGAGCTGCAAAGGAACCTCCCATGAGCATTTGGATGCTCATAGACAACTATATGAGAGAGTGCTACATCATCTATATGAACATAACCCATTCTTCCATGGAATTCAAACTTATCTGTCCTTTAAGCAAACCAAGAACATCATTTGCTGTTGAACACAAATCTGGAGGCAAACTTGCCCCAATGATGAAAGAGGGGAGTAGTGTAACGAGATCAATGTTGTTTTGTTTACAGAATTCCCAAGCAGCCTTCTCAGCTAGGGTCTTTGATAGTACATACCAAATCTTGCATGGAAAGAGTAAAATGGTGAGATCATTGTTTATACTTTCCATCGAATTTATATGACACTGTTCTTATTTTGGTAAGTGTCAAAGTGTTTGATCCCATTCTATTTCTATAAAACTTCCAAGAAAAGTCAAGAAAATATTTAAATTTTAGGATGTGTTTAAAATTTAAGGAAATGTTTTCTCTCGAAAGTAAATAGGTTGCTTACTCATTTTTTGGTGTTTGATGAGTGAACAGAAAAAGTTGTCTGAAGAGCATTTATATAATTTAGGCAAACACTACAAAGGGTGAAAGTGGGATAGGTGGGGCTGGGGTAGCG